>NC_089795.1:44790267-44815267 GCF_040412425.1 Macrobrachium rosenbergii
AGGAGACGTCAAAGAGGAATGGAGATATTACTAGGAAATGAGAGGGGGGATGTCACTCTGACTTCGTCATTGTGTTTATGAAACATGAGACGAGAGTTTTGGGGTCTGCAAGTTGCGTTTGCCTGGCGGATGTAAAGCTCGTTTTGTTCTTGCTCTGGTTATTTGTGTGATTTCAAGTGACCTTTAGTTTCTTCTGCGTTCTGTATGATGAAATCGTATTTATTCTTGAAAATGGAACAGTAAAATGTTAATTGTTCTAATGTTCTCACACACACATACATATAAATACACACACATATATATTATATATTATATAATATATACACATATATACTGTATATGCATATTATTTGATATATATATATATATATATATATATATATATATATAATCAGGGTAATATGAACAGGCCATAATTCACAAGATCAGTACATAATTTGTTGTCGACGCGTTTCTTGACCGTGGTCAATCATCAGGACATCTACAGTTATAATGTAAAAGGGGCATGAATTTTCATAAGAAAAGAAATGGAAAATCAGTTAAATACACTTAAATAAATTCATACATTAAAAAATTAATAAAAGAAAACTGGATGATATAAAAAAGGACCTGATAAACAAAATCAAAATAACCTTAAAAGGGGAGACCAGGTACCTCTCATGAAAGAGAAAACACACTAAAAGAACACAGCATAAAAGTGGAAGGAGGAGGCGGACAAATATATATCGAGTCATGCTATGAACAGGGGAACAGCTGATGATTGGCAATTTAACGTCGGTACAATTCTTTTGATATTCAGACTTTCCAAGAGAAGCAGTTCTCCAGGTTCCTAAGCTCGGCCAGTTATTTAGAAGTTGTCGTATTTTATTGTTGTCTTGCAACCTCTAGCATGGGATCTTATATTTGAAAGTTCGGGATTAGAAATGCTTCCACAATAAATGTAAGTACTGGATCTATGTGTGTTCCTGATGTTCTTTCCTGCCTACACATATATATATATATATATATATATATATATATATATATATATATATATATATATATATATATATATATATATATATATATATATATATATATATATATATATATATATATATATATATATATATATATATATATATATATATATATATATATATATATATATATTTTTAAAATTCCATCATTTCAGAAAACAACGCAGAGGAATGAGAGCACAAAAACCATTAAATATATAAACCATTCCATCAATAAATAATGGAAGAGGAAAAGTGGTCCCATTCGAATCTGATTCGTTAGTCTCATTGAATAAACAATAGGGCCCCGAATTTATATCTGTTTGTATCAGCGTACCCGAATTGAACGCTGATGGAATTCGTTTTCATTTTTATTTCTCGAATTTTGCACAATTCCTCCTTTCTTCTCATTCTCATGCTTTCATGTATAGGCAATATTGCAATGCCTTTTTTTTTATCTGTAGACGTTGTAGCATTGCATCTTAATCTTCCTATATCTGATACATTCAACGATTACTTAATTAATTTCTTGCTTATTTATTGCTTAGGAAGATATGAAGCCTGCCAGTTTCCTGAAGAACTGTCTGACTCAAACTTATCTAATATTATTCAGGTTACTCTTCCTTTTTTCACGCTTATGGATATTAATTAGATTTTATTAGGAATACAGATTTCTTCGTTGAAATTCCCTATTTTCATCCTTATTATGAACCCTGTCACTGTTATCGTTATTTCAGGAATTAGAATTGAAAATTCTTGCGTGTAATCGACTGTAATTAGATTCCATTAGGAGTCACTAGTCACCGCTTTACAAAAGAATGATCAGCTTGCGTTAATGGAACAAGAGCCAGTTTTATGAGGTGAGCAGGAAAAAGACAAGCTAATTTTACAGGGCTCGTTGACTTCTGCTTGCCATCAACAAAGTATTCTCGTTAAAAATTAACTATTCTTGACAATAATACTTTGTTGATGGTTAGTAGAAGTTACAGAGTCTGGTAAAGAACGGTTAGAATGATCATATCGGTCTCTGTCCCTACAAGGAACTTTGCAGATCCTTAGGTGTCGTGCTTGTGACACGCGTCCATTAGTTCCCGAAGGGTCGTTTTCCAGCGGCACATAAAAGTGTCATGCCATTTGCCCCGTGTTACTTTAGTACTCAATTCGCCGAGGTCGTCTTTTGTAGTCTCGAAACGCCTCCCAAACCCCGTTTCCCAATATTTAATCGTAGGGAATTGGTATTGCCTCTCCCCACCCGCCCCCAACTCGTCCTCCTCCTACTCCTTCTCCTCCTACCTCTGGTATTTTCTTCTCACCACCCTTTTTCCACACGCGTGAACCCATCTAGTTAAGGGGGAAATGAATCCTTATATTCATATGTAATTTTATCATAAAACTTATATCGCCTTCAATAGAACATCTATTCTACTGAGAGTTAGAATACCAATATAAAAATTCTACTGAGAAATAGAATGCTAATATAAAAATTCTACTGAGAAATAGAATACTAATATAGAAATGGATAGAGAGACTAGAGCAACTCTTCCTTATTTCATTATCATTCCTAATTTAAAAACAAAATCTGTTTCATTACTTATTCCGCAAGTCGCTGTATTGTATCTGAACCTGTAGAAGAAAAATGGAAATTCTGAGAACTGAGGCCAAGTAATATCAAATATTCACTTTGTATCAAGAAATTCTGCTTTGCAAAGGCTTCGACGCCAATATTCCGTAATACTCTAGTTTATGAATAGCGTTGCCGATGCAAATATTGGACATTGCGAATGAAGGAGAATTTCATCTTTTTTGCTGCAGATACTTTTTATTATTCCGTTGAATGCGTGGGAGCTTCCTAATCTGATTGCTTCTATGATTGTTGTCAAAATTTTCACTATCAGTGGTGGCTATGAACATCCCTTAAATAATTCATTTACGTCATCTATATGATGAAGATGATAATGTGATGATGATGGTTAGATTACTGCTATGATTGCTGTCCTTACTGTTTTGTCAGTGGTGGCTTTAAAAATTTCTTGAAACAATCCATTCCATTATTACTATGATGATGATAATGAGATAATGAAGGTGAGAGATATCAGTTTCCTTGTACCCGACGAGACTAAATCTGATTCAGTTCTGCTGTAATAATTAACCCTTTTCATAACCTGCTCTTGCTCATCATTTCGTAGTGAAAGCGGACCACTAGACTTTCAAGGAATTGTGATCATAATTAAAAAAAAAAAAATAGTGAAGTACTGTTGCGTGTTCACGCTAACTACTTTCTTAAATGAAGTCGCATTATCCCTGAGTCTTATCATGTCAGCGATAATGAATGAGACCTTGAGTTATATAGTTAAAGCTCCAAGTCACTATAATGTCACATGAGTGAAAGACTCCATCCAGGAGGAGAACGATGATGATAATGGTGTCTTCAAAGTATAGTGATTCAGTATCTGATGGGCTGGTTGGTACTATAGGGTATGGTGATCCAGTAACTGAGGGATTGGTAACATGGTGATTCAATAATTAAAGGACCCTTGCTTCAGGGTACAGCGATCCAATTACTAATGGAATGGTACTTTAGGGTATAGTGATCCCAAAACAGATGGGCTGAAAATTTGGGGCATGGTGATCCAATAAACGTTGGACTGGTGTTCTGAGGTATAGTGATCCAGTAACTCATGGACTGGTACATCAAGGTATGGTGATCAAATAAATGATGGACTGGTAATTTAGAATATGGTGAACTAATAAATGATGGACTGGGACTTTAGGGTATAGTACTTCAGTAACTGGTGGACTGGTAATTTAGGATATGGTGATCCAATAACTGATAGGCTGACTTTTTTGGGTATAGCGCTTCAATAACTGATAGACTTGGAATTTAGAGTATGGTGATCCAATAAATTATGGCCCGATACTTTATTGTACAGCGACCTAGTAACTGATGGACAGGCAATTTAGAGTATAGTGATTTAATAAATGATGGACTGGTACTTTTGAGTATGGTAATTCAGTGACTGATGGGCTGATATTTTAGGGTAAGGTGATCCAATGAGTGATGAACTGTACCTTAGGGTGTAGTGATCCAATAACTGACTATAGTCGCTTATGAAGAATTTACGTATTATTTATAAGAAACTCTATCTCTCAGCAAGAATTATTATCGTATAATACAGAAAAAGCGCAAAAGGAGATTATTTGAAGTTCTGCGCATGCGAAGAAGTTAAATCGCTCTAAAGAAATGTAAAAATACAGTTTTAGACCACTGAGCTGATTAACAGCTCTCCTAAAGGAGATTATTTTACGTGGCTAAGAACCAATTGGTTACTTAGCAACAGGACCTATGTGAATCGAACTTTAAGCGAGAAATGAATTTCTACCAAGAAATATTCCTCTAACTCTTCATCAGCCGGCCGCGGGAATTGAACTCCGATCGAACAGTCTGAAGCTCAACAGAGTCGGCCAACAAAGGGGCAAAAATTAATCCACGAGCCACCCACGAATATCTGAGATATCGTATATAATTTTGTCTCTAATCTGCTATAAGGTAACAAAACCTTTTGCCAATAGATAATGATTAAAATAACATTGACAAAAATTATATTTAAGGTGAAATAAGTGCAAAAGTTAACAACAAATATTCATATCATAACTAACTACAAACAATCAATAGAATACTCATACTATCACTACTTCTACTTCTGACTAAAACCATGCAATAGCAAACATAAAAACAGGAGCTTTAGTTCAAGCATGAAATGCAAGGCCAAGCAAATGTGAAGTCATTTCCGAACGCAGGAGAAACTCATTAAAAAGAGTAAGCAGTCTAATGGACCTAGCGCGCTTTATCGATGGGTCCCCACTACCGAGATTGTAACTAAGGACTTGACTCTGACAGCCCTTTAGGACCCCATTAAGTCTGAGGACTTTGGACTTTGATGAAAGTCCTTTAAAATAAATTTTATTTATTAAAAAAAGTATCTGGTTTTTAATAATTCACATGAAGCTGTACTTTGTTTGAAAAGAAAGACCATATAACAGGAACTTAATATTCATTTATGTATCTATTTAGATTTGCACTCTTAAAATTCACAGTAATGTTTCTTTTAAAATAAACTCTTATACGTATACTGTATTATGTATTAGGTATTTCAGAAATCAGGGTACACGCTAATAAAAAAACAATTATTATCCATGACTTTTATATAATAATTCAAATTCGTTATCAATAGGCACAGGGGATTATGTAATCTTTCTTTCAGTGAATTCTAGTAACTCACTTATTTCACAACTCTTCGAATATGATTACTTGCAATGATTAATGATTAATTCAAATAACAATTAATCGTATTAATTCAAATAATGACACAGATACAATTTATGACGATTATTTCCAAGCTTTCGGAGCACCTGATGTTGAAATGCTTTTTATTATTATCCTTTGTCAGGTTTCATAATTCTCATATTATTTGCTTCCTGTTTCAAGGGTTTTCTCCCCTCGCCTTAATTCGCTCCTACCAACCCTTAACACAATATAAATTTACAGAGAGGGGAAATGATAAATTACATTTTAAGTTGAATTGTTACAAGGAAGTGTTTTCTCCATTACGTTGAAAAGAATAAGCACTCGTGTGTGTGTTAATTACTTTTTCATTCAGTTTGTCAGTTCTTTTTTATACAAGTAGACTTGAAGCAAATACTGTCCTGAAAGGGACAAAGTATCTGAATACTTTAGGACAATAATCCTTCCACTTGCTATGTCTTATATATTATGATTTTCGATAACTGTAGTTTCTGTCAATAAAACAATCTGACATCATGAAGACTGTATCTTTATTATGCTTTATAGACACACACACACACACACACACACATATATATATATATATATATATATATATATATATATATATATATATATATATATATATATATATACACAATATATATAAATATATATGTGTATATATATACCTATATATATATATATATATATATATATATATATATATATATATATATATATATATATTATATATATATATATATATATATATATATATATATATATATATATATATATATATATATATATATTAGAAAGCCTCTAAGTTTTGTAGTTTGAGAAAAATTCCCAAATTATTAAAAAAAAAAATTCAGACACCCTCTACAATTAACATATATTTCCAGTTGTGAACATTATTATTAGCTAATATCAATAATTCATAACAGTAAACAATCATTTCAAAAGTCCTGGCAGCATTATAAAAACTGAATCCCAGTCTAAAGGAAATAAACTAAACGAGCTACAAACAGAAAAAAAGACAGGCATTTGACCCTTATCTGTTATTATTACTTTTATTATTATTATTATGAAGATGAATAAGTCTTCATTAGAAAGAGGTAACAGAAGGTAATAGGAAATACAGAAAAAAAAGATCGCTTACTAAAAATCATAAATTATCATATACACAAATAAATAAATAAAAAAGATAAGAAAAAATTCTGTAATTCTCAAACAAAACTGGAAACCTTAAAAGAGCAGTTAAATCAATATATTAAAAAATTTAAAAACTAACCTAAATAGAAATTAGAAAAAATTATTGGTTAACTTAGATTTCCAATGCCAGCCATCATTCAGCTTTTGCAACGTTTCAAATGAATTTTATATCAGGCGATGTTGATTTGATTTCCCCAGTGAATTCAGCTTGAAAACTATTTCGATCAGCAATTTATTGTTTATGAGGCTAATGCCTTTTGTAATACGAAAATGTGTTTATGATCTGAAAGGCTTTGGTCGTAAATTCTTATTCAACTTGAAACGCCCAATAATGTTATTTCGATGAAATGCGGTTTCGCTCTGATAGAACTGATAGAAACCTGTATTAGTTTTATTTTTTGTTTTTGGGGGTTTTGGTATTTATATGAAATAAAGTGTTAGTAGTATGTATGTATGTATGTATGTATGTATGTATATGTATATATATATATATATATATATATATATATATATATATATATATATATATATATATATATATATCTCACTTTATTTCCATACAAATACCATGAATGTAAAGGCCCCAAAAGTAAAAATTAAAACTAATACAGGTTCCTATCAATTCTATACATACTGTACTGTATATACATACACACACATATATATATATATATAATGTATATATATAAATATAAATATATATATATATATATATATATATATATATATATATATATATATATATATATTATATATATTATATTCACTAGCTTTATTCAGTCTCAAGAAGAATGATTTCCTCTCAGGCAAAAGATGAAGTGGAGTTCTGACAGGTGTTAAACGAAGCCTCAGTTGAATTTTTATTTTTGAACGAAGCAACTGGCCTAATTGTCAAAGTAGAAAGGACTGATAATCAAAGAAACGAGATTAGACGTGTCTTCGTGATGGAGGAAATCTGCTAATCATTCCAGTACCTGCCTCAAGAATCTCACAATATAATTTGAGGCCTGATGTGAGTGCCAATGGTCACAATGAGGCCTTAGATCCAACATAGTGAAGGACTGAGAGATTGGCGTTTACACAAAGAACCAAATTTAGTAATTAGTTATTACGAGCCGTGTGATCTTTCCAAAATAAGTATGAAGTGACTTAAATACCAAAGGCGAGATGCTACCCTTAAAAAATGAAGTATCACTCTTGCTACTGCACATACTTATTCGTATGTACAAACGAACGTATATGGAATAGGAATATGTTGCATATTCAAATTATTCTAGAACATACCAATGCAACTAATACTTCATACTTTTAAATTTACTGATGAGCGTTAGTATTAAGTAATTTCATTTATTTTCTATTTTTCTTTTTTAAAAAGCACCCAATAGTTTATACAGATATATTTCGTTCTAGCTTAAAATCTATGCTTTATTGCATTATGCAAAATCTTTCGCAAAATGGAACGCTCTTCGCACATTTAAATAAAGGACAGCTTTCCTTGTTCTTCATTTAATTACATTAAGAGACGATATGAATATGACATACAACGTATTAATTACTAATTATGCTTTAAATCAATAATGAAGAGGGGAATCCATCAGAATATTTCAGAGCTAAAGATTTAACAAAGAAATTGGGTCACTGTCTCGTAATTTGAAAGATTTCGAGAAGACAAAATCAAATGATGGAGGGAATTGAGGCCAAAACATAATTTTCCTTTTCCTTCTTCGACTGATATTAGCTCATTAAATTCCTAAATTTCCTAAAGCATTTAAGACTGTTATCCCTTGTGAGAAAAAGATAATTTCTGGACGAAATTAGGCTATATTAACCATAAGTTCTATCTTACTTCCGATCATTTAACAAGGTTTCTCTCCTTCCCACTTGCTTCTCTTTCTTTCGTCATATTAGCAACATTTATTCACTAGAAGTAACATTCATTTATTTAACAGGAACCTTTATTCATTTATTCCATGTCATACTTCATTCTCACTGTAATGTAATATGTAACAGCAATTTCTCTCTAACTAAAACGTATAACAGAGCGACCCCGCCCTTCACTGATACACCAGAAGCTGTTTATAGAGTAATAAACTGAATCTAGTAGTTCACGTTGAATTTATTGGCCATTATGAGCTTGTCTATATTCCCTGCCAGATATATGGGAGTGGGACCATTTCTTCAGCTCTCAAACAGAAGACACGTAAGGATGACGTTTGACTAATTTCTCTAAAACCTGGACGGTGTTGTTTGCCAAAATAATAAAAGGAGGCTTTATTTAGGAGACTTCTACTACATATTAAGCTTTGTCTTGATTTAGAACAAAACCATTTATATAAATCTCACATATGATTATGTATTATTTTATCTTGTGTATTATTATTATTATTATTATTATTATTATTATTATTATTATTATTATTATTATTATTATTATTATTCAGAAGATGAACCCTATTCATATGGAACAAACCCAAGGGGGCCATTGACTTGAAATTCAAGTGTCCAAAGGCTATGGTGTTCTTAGAAAGAAGTAACAGAAGGTGATGGGAAATACAGAAAGAAGAGATCACTTATTAAAAAGAAAAATATTTTCACTGAATTTATCTTAATTACAGTTTTATCAAATATGCAATTGTTCTGTTTCTCTCTTCAGACATAATTTCTCTATTTGCTAATTAGTAGGAATTTGATCGAGATGTCAGTTTTGATTATCATAAAATCTAATGAGCTTTTTGCGTATCACATTACAGACTGCTAAACTTCGAGTACAGGGAAGCACATTTAACATATATAAGATTCTACAATGTAGTACATGAAATTATGCGTTACCCACAAATGTCTTCTGCTTTTATTTTGAAGTCACCACAAAAAGCAAATAAGAAATGCATCGTATAAAAAAATGTATTCAAAATAGAAAAGGCTTAATTAATTACCAGAACCAAATCAAAAGCAATAAGCAATAAACTGAAAGGTGCAAATATGGTCTCAGAATCAAAATAAAAAAAAGCAGTTTTATAAATAGGTTATTAAATCCTGGATGTCTATTACTTGTTGAATAAATCAAAATAAAAAAGAAAGAACTTAATGGTATTTCACAAATCGACCTGAAATATTTGCCAAATACTTTGTGATAATTATCGTCGCCCAAAGATTCCTTCCAAATGTAAACGTAATTATTTCCCCAGCATTAAATATTGTCTGGTGCTGAGCACTGCAGAAGCATTATTACTCGGGTAAGTATGAGAGAGAGAGAGAGAGAGAGAGAGAGAGAGAGAGAGAGAGAGAGAGAGAGAGAGAAAGGGAATAATCGAAGAGCCAGTATGTTTTCAATTTGAGCATGATAAGACCCAATTTGCAGATTTGAATGTTTACATTTCTCTCTATATCACAAAATGAGATTCATGGCTGATCCTAATAAGTAATAAAAATGCCACAAATAAAGTTTTTGGAAATAATGAACAAATAAATCGAAGAGAAAGACTGACTACAGAATTACGCTGAGAAGAAGAAATATAGTTCATTCAGAATTAAGTATACGAGGGAATTTGAAAATGAATTTTTCGCGAAAGCAGCAGATGGTTCAGAATCCCATAGTTTATTTTCCAATAGTACTACGATATACGTATGGTATCCATATATAATATATATATATATATATATATATATATATATATATATATATATATATATATATATATATATATATATATATATATATATATATATGGATAGGTTGTAAAAAAAAAAAAAAAAGCAAATGGATGTTACAGACTAAATACACACACAAAACAAAGCCACTACAACACCTTCTAAAAACATAACAAACATCTCACACGTCTCGAACTCTCGCCAGCCACTACAACACCTTCTAAAAACATAACAAAACATCTCACACGTCTCGAACTCTCGCCATACCCGCGCAATAACTTCTCGCTGCTGGGGAGAAAGGGCGTTGGGTCTGGTATGGTACATGAAACATACGTACCGGGGTCTATGCGATGTCAGGCAGGGCAGCCGATCGAGACCACAGGTCTACCCCAAAGCCAAATCAAAAGTCCTTCAAAGAAGGCATCGTGCTTACCCCATACAAAAAATGGGAATAAAAGCACGTTAAAAAGAAAAAGAAAAGAAAGATATATATATATATATATATATATATATATATATATATATATATATATATATATATATATATATATATATATATGTTTGTGTGTGTGTGTGTGTGTGTGTGTGTGTGTGTGTGTTAAAAACTAAATACACAAAATAACACAAGCAGGCAGGCAGGCACTGGCAGAGAGAGAGAGATAGGAAGAAGGAATAATTAGCAACATCTGTGTCGGTTAGGCTCATTTTTTCCCTTCTTGTAATGGATTAGCGACCAAAGGAACAGCAGTGAGGCAAGAGAGCTTTATTAAGGCTATAAATAGAAACACCCTTCTGTATTTATAGTTTGTTTTGTGGGGCCTTGTTGGCTAAGCTATAACACTTGAGCTATGTCCCATAGTGGGGTGTATTTAACTATTTGGAATTACTCAGTAAAGTATTTAAAATTTTAATTATGCTACTGCTGTTTCTATTACTTCTAAATCGAATGATAATTATCGCTAAAATAACAATAATAAAACGATTATGTTAAAGCAGTAATGGGTGATAAAGGTAATGTTGTTTATTTTCAATAATAATCTCATATTAAGAAACTACTTTGGTCATAAACACTTTCTAATTTCATCTCTTTTTGCAACAGTTGTTACGGTATTTCCGTTAATAACTCAATGCTCTGCTTTTGTTTTCCTTATCAATATAGTGTTCGTTTGTTCAATGGCCATTTTCAAATATTCAGAAACATCTAAAACATTCTTAAACATCTAAATGTCTCCAAAGCAATTTTTCTACAGATACTATTTCAGGCTATCGTCCTCTTGGGAACTCTTGTAACACCCTACAAGCCACTGCTTCCAACATTCATTCCTCTTTCTTATTCACATTAAACACTCCCAGTTTTCCCTGGATCATTTATAGCAAATTTTTAGAGTCTGATTTGTCGTCTAAGAAAGGAAATCCAGTTCAATTTTCTCTTTATTATTATTATTGTTCGTCTGTCTGTCTGTCTGTCTGTCTGTCTGTCTCTCTCTCTCTCTCTCTCTTCCTCTACTTTATTCAAGAAATTTCCATTAATTACCTCGGAACAATTAAACAATCATGCTGTTTCCTTGCTTAACTGTACTAAACTCTTTCTCTATATTAATATCATTCCTCTCTCTCTCTCTCTCTCTCTCTCTCTCTCTCTCTCTCTCTCTCTCTCTCTCATCCCCCAAAAACCTTTCAATAATTACCTCAGAACAATTAAACAATTGTGCTTTGTTTCCTTTGTTTGTCAAACAGCCTTCTGAAATGAAGTAGAGAGTGGCGTTACTTACAGTACTGGTGAAAAAAGACCGTCACATAACATAGGGTGCGTGTAACACGAACGTCTCATTTAGGATTCATCAGAAAAGACTCGGAAAACTAAACTGCCATTCGTATCTCATTCAGAGCCCGAAATAAAGAGGCAAAATGTTTTCTGTAATTGTTTTGGGGGAAATTCAAATACAGCCGATGCCATAGCTCGTTGCGTATGTTCCTGGCTTTACGTTTGGATATAGGAAAACAAGACTTACGAAAAACAAGACTCAGGAAAAACAAGGTTTAGGAAAAGCAGGACTTATGATAAACGTGATTTAGAAAAAAACAAGGTTTTGGAAAAACACGATCAAGGAAAAACAAGACTACGGAAAAACAACACTTAGGAAAATAAGATTTAGGAAAAATAAGACTTAGCAAAGGCGTGATTTAGGAAAAACAAGACTTACGAAAATAATGGTTTAGAAAAAACGTGATTTAGGAAAAACAAGACCTATGAAAAAAATAGGAAAAACAAAACTAAGGAAAAATAAGACTTAGGAAGAACAAGCTTTAGAAAAAACAAGACTTCGAAAAAACAAGACTTGAGAAAAACAAGATTTAGGAATGGTTTAGGAAAAACAAGATTTGAGAAAAGCAAGACTTCAGAAAGACAAGACTTAGGAAAACAAGATTTAGGAAGAACAAGACTTAGGAAAAACAAGATTTATGAAAAACAAGACTTAGGATAAGACAAGACTTATGAAAAACATGATTTAGGAAAAACGAGACTTATGGAAAGTATAGTTTAGGAAACACAAGACTTAGGAAAAACAGGATTTAGGAAAAAACAAGTCTTAGGAAAAATAAGATTTGGGAAAAAATAAGATAGAAAAAAAAAGATTTAGGGAAACGAAATTAAGGAGAAACAAGATGAATTTCCATTGTAAATTCAACTTATTGATTAGCTAGACGACGCTCACGTGAAAAATATATTCGATTCTTTCCATCTTTCTATTATTCATCAATTTGCTGTTTGGTTACATAATTTTCTTTCTATTCTTTTCTTGTTATGTAATGGGAAGTGATCATTTCCTGTCCAGTTACCGAAAATGATAAATTGTGTAACCTAACTTTTAGAGTAAACTTTTTATATACAGAAAAATAACAGGAAAACTTGGAGTCTTTCCCTAGCAAGCAAAACATGGAAATTAAATTGTATAATTATATATTAAGGAGCTCTCTCTCTCTCTCTCTCTCTCTCTCTCTCTCTCTCTCTCTCTCTCTCTCTCTCTCTCTCTCTCTCGTTTTCTTACCTGGTCACGAAATACAATACATTCAAGTAAGCTGACCTTATTATTCTTATACGTTTGAGGGTTTAATAAAAATATGCTTGTAAGGGCGAAAATGACAAATAGAATTTCAGATACGAAAAATTAATAACTAGGCCTCTAGAATTTCTTTAACATTCTTAAATTTGAAATACATAATTCCGTGTTCCTCCTCTGCATTAAAAGTTATCTTATCTTTCAACAGTTTTGCCTTTGCGAGTAAAATTAAGTAAAAAATATACACCATCCACATAAAAGCCATGCAATACACACTCCACATACAAGCAGATCTAAAATACACGTTCCTCATAAGAAAGAATGAACTCAAAAAAATATATTTACAAATTATGTCCATCAAGAAGTCGAATGTAGAAGGGAGACGAAAAAGTTATAAAAAAATAAAATAAAGTTTTAAATATTCTTGCAGCCAACCTTTCTTTTCCGCGAAGTTTATTCAGGCCGACAATGAACGTTGAATTTTTGTTCTTTCTCCACAACTAATATTAGCTGTACATACAACAATAATCTCTGGATTTAGAAAATCTCCAGTTATTTTCACAGTGCGTGAGCGAACGCGGCACAATATTCGGCTGAAATTAAATGTTGTGCTGGGAACAAACTCTGTATCGTATTTTCTTTTTAAATGCCATGTGGTTATGAGAGGAAATAGCAATTGGATGGATAAAGATGAACAAGTAAATATACCCTACAGAAATATAGTATTTTTTTCGTTAAGGCAAATTGTAAACATGAGATTTTAATAGTGGGCAATTAGTAATTATAAAGGATAGAGTTGACAAAACACAATCAAAATTAATAAAGATATGACAGTCACATTTTCACCTAATACTTTGCAATATGTATGCATATATATATATATATATATATATATATATATATATATATATATATATATATATATATATATATATATATATATATATATATATATATATATATATATATATATATATATATATATATATATATATATATATATATATATAGTATATATACATATATATATATATATATATATATATATATATATATATATATATATATATATATATATATATATATATATATATATATATATGTGTGTGTGTGTGTGTGTGTGTATGTGTGTGTGTGTGTGTATATATATATAATGTGTATATATAAAGTACATTAAAATTCCTTTCTTCTCGGCTAAACAGAGTAACAGAATTCATTTTTGGAGCGGGAAGATAAAAATTTGAATTTTCATTTTCATACCTTTGCTTTTAGGCAGAATTCTCCCAAAGGATATTAGAGCATTCCTCTCTTTGAAATATGAGAGAAAGCAACGAGCTATGAAAGCGGATTCCGCAGAGAAGGGAAGAGAATACTCTCGAATTGTTTGCAACGCAAGAAGACAGAAATAGAGAGAGAGAAAATCTCTCTCTCTCTCTCTCTCTCTCTCTCTCTCTCTCTCTCCCCTCCATCTTTCAGTCTCTCAAATGCTACAGTGATATGTTTTCAAATGATGATAATATCACATGGATTATCTAATGACGTAGACCTTCCATTTTAAATTAAAATTAAATAACTTAAACAAGATTCGCTGAATTTTCGAGTTTTTTCATTAATATCATCTAAGTGATTATTGACTTCTCATATCATAATTGGTTTTTCATCGAAAATATGATTTCATAAAAATTATCAGAAAATTTACACTAAGTTTGGTATATAGGCAATAAAGCACAAGGCAGTAGATACTTCAAATCTGTTTTCTAAGCCATTTGCGAAGTTGTAGACAAATTGTTGAATATATCATGTTTTCCTCAATGTAATATGTTGTATTTAACTAGGGTTTATATTCCTGCAACCAATAAAAGTTCATGTAAGTGTCCAGTATGAATAAGGAATAATAAATCACTGTTTGTCATTTTTTTTTTACTCTATAGCTGTCACAGGATCGTATATGCCAAGAGAACCTTGCATTCCTTGGCGTTCAACCATCCATATATTTACAAGACCCCATCAATTTTGTTCTATCTGAATGGTCGAGAGACCATTTGTGGGACAGGCATCCTACTTCAAGGTATCAGTTAGTATCCTGCCATCATATTAGCTGTCAAATAGTCTTGGTAGTCCCAAGACCTATATCTATATTCTGTTGCTAGTTTCCTCAAAGCTTATTCTCTTATGAAAGGTTTGGGCATTAGTCCTGCTCTAATCCTTAATTTTTTATCTTGTTACTGTACCAGGATGACTGCATAAAAGCTAATGGTAGAATTCTGTAAGGAAAAAAATGGACCCTGCATTGCTGTGGACATTAAAATGTTTTCTACAGTTCAGGAGAATATACATCGCTTTCTTTACACTGACACTGAATGCTTTAAAATGTGCCACAATTCTTCTCGTTCTGTTTCCCTATCACTGACGGATTGAAAATGCGTCAAAAGATAAAAGGATAATAGATATATTAAATATTTTCCAAACTAGATGCACCATAACACAACGACGATACTTTGGTATCAGCTAATAAGCAGAGAGTAACAGTAGAGATAAAATGAATTACGAGGTGTACACTTTTTAAATGTTTTTTATCGGTATTGAAACGTCTTATTGACACATGCACACACACATATATATATGTATACATACTGTGTATATATATATATATATATATATATATATATATATATATATATATATATATATATATATATATATATATATATCTATAGATTAATCATGAAACCAATTGCGTCTCCCATCGGCTAATGAATAAAAACCCAGATGAACCCACTGGAAAAATAACACCGACCAACACCGGGTTTTCAGAGCCGACATGGAACCCCTGCATCTTGCCCGAAGAAAGTGAGACAGGAGAGGAAAAGTTTTAATTAAATGCGCTGGTTTCTGTGGCAAAAAAGGCTTAACCGCACAAACACCAAACAAGCTTGTATCTCCTAAGTTTCAGACTTGGGTTTAAAATACCCGAAGGGAATTTTGCCAGGTTTAATAATTTTTGGCCTGGAATTGGTGTAACGTGAGGTGCATGAGGTTGAAATCTCATCACTGTTTTTTAGGATACTTCATCCATAAAATAACTACGGTATTTTTAACAGACACTGCCTATTGCATAATCTAAACAATGCACATTAACTGTTATAGAATCCCTTTCATTCTCTCTCTCTCTCTCTCTCTCTCTCTCTCTCTCTCTCTCTCTCTCTCTTTATATATTGTTGTGTATTTTTTTCCAAAAGTTTTTCTCATTTGATTAAATAAAAGGTTTTCTCTACTATTCAAAAGTAAAATCTTGCACAACAAAAATTCCAGTTTCAAAATCAAGAAGAATCATTATTGCAGTCATAAATGGTATTAAGTTATAAATCTTTTTAATATTAAAAAGAAATTCGAAGACACGTTGAGAACAAGTGGTGATATGTTGTGCATTTTTGTTCGTTTATGAATTATCAGTACATAGAAAAAACATTTATGTGTTTTACCTGGTATATACACAAGAGGAATTTGTTTTATATATAGATTTAGTGACAAACATTATTTCGCCCTTTATAAAACCAATCTCTCAACAGTTTAATCACTACATAAGTAACAGATTCAATATATTTTGAAAATCATAAAATATTTTTCCAGCTTCTAAGTGTCCTCACCAATATATCGCGATATGTAGAAGTCGAGGAGAGGAACCTTAAAAGACTGTAAAAGTTTCTGCTGAAGACATTTTAAGCACAATACATTTTCTTTTCTCATTCGTGAAAATGTTTTTGATTAGCTCAGCCTTTCGTGAACATGAGGCAGTCGTAGAGAAATCTCCAGATTTTATGAGTTTGAGGTTCTGATGGCATTGAAAGTAATCTCTGAAGAATAATGAGACTCGTATTTTTGGGCTCATTGTATACAGTATACATTGTTATCATGAGGAGGTCAGTTAAGGAGTTGTGAGTACGAGAGTCAACCATTTTGAGTAGTTTTTCAAAATGTTCATATCTGAATTCAGAACTCTTTCCTAGAGATGACAGAAAAATATTTGAATAAAACATTCATAACCATTCCTGGCTCAATGGTTCAACGCTTTACATCACCACCAAGGAACTGGAGATCGATACCAAGGAGGGGAAAATCCGTTGTGACTCTAGTGACCTAAGCACTGAATTAAGTACTTAGTGGTTAGTGAATTGTATTGGGTTGCAGCCAAGTTGGAAAACAGTATAAAGTTATAATAACTATTTAACTTGACAAATCATTCTCATGATAGTTTATTTAGCACCAAGAATATGTAATGATCACATATACACAGATACACATACACACATACACACACATATATATATATATATATATATATATATATATATATATATATATATATATATATATATATATATATATATATATATATATGTGTGTGTGTGTGTGCATGTGTGTGTGTTCATTACACATTCTGGAAAAATTATACAATCTGTGTAGTAAAGTTTCCATTCTTTTTACTTCAAACACGCAATATATTATTCTGAGATATTTTTCATAGAAAGTGCTTATCTCCAGTTAAGTCAGGAACTTATGTATGTACTCACTCCATTAGGCAGGTAGGGGAGTTTAGGTGAAGGTAAATATTTTTCGTTTTATAAAGGTAGTCGCCAACCATTCATACCTCGGCTTTGTCTATTTTAATAAAGTAACCAAAAATCGAATAATAGATTAATATAACATAATTCTTGATGCAGAAATAAAAAAATTATTTGCTCTGAAGAAGTGGAGTAAGCCGTTTAAATCACCTGATATTACCGATTTTAAATTACAAGGCAGTGGATATCTATTTCTTTATCATCTTTAACAAGGAGCATTAACTTAGAGAGAGAGAGAGAGAGAGAGAGAGAGAGAGAGAGAGAGAGAGAGAGAGAGAGAGAGAGAATAAAAGTTTGTATCTACTTGCACATGTATATAAATGTTTGTAAACAAAGTGGTAAAAGATGGCTGAAATTCCCTTCGTAAACACCAACCCCATTTCCCCAGTCTACAGTAAGTATCTCGTACGAAACACGTTGAATTTCAATAATGCAGAGACTAATTGCCTTTTACCTTTGGAAAATTGACAACGCGACATTTTTTGTATTATTAGTGGAATTTCCACCGAGGCAACTTATTAGAATTCGCCTGTGGAACGTGATATTGACATTTGCATGTGGAATGTGGATTGACAGGACTGAATAGGCTACAATTACCTGGGGAAGGCAGACGTTTTCACCCGGGATGTTGAATGTCCAGGTAAACTGAGTGGACTTTGAATGCACCCCCAGGTGACGAGGAACATTGACCCTTGTTCTCCCTTGGCTCAATAAATGTCCAAGTTGATAAATAGTTGAGTATACCCCAGGGCAGAAGAGATGACAAATAATACACAGATTTGTTGCCGTGTTGAGTGTTACACTTTTACTATAAACAGCGAGGAAGGGAGTATGGCTTCCTCAGTTGTCGACTTTAAAAGCTTGAGAAAGATCGAGAATTTTTAGATTAGGCTTTTTTCGTTTTAAACGGGGATATGCTTTGGCATAAATAGGAGTACACTACGTTGTTAAGCGGATCATAACAGATGCATCGAAAATAATGTGGACGAGATATTATATGGCTAAGTGAAAGACAGTTTGATTTCTTCACTGCCTATATTATTTTGCATTCAAGAAACCTACAAAAAATCTATTTTGGAATGCTTTTTTCTTATGTTTTTTAGAGTTACATAAAATACTTCATTACGGAAAAAAGCTTTTTATCATACATACATAAACACACAAAACATCATTCTCTCCCTGTCAAAATAAATTTGGACTCTATTGCACTGTTCTTGTCGTACTTAATAATTTACTAATGCAAACATTTACCTACGAATTTTGAGTTGTCAAAATATTTTAATTGATTTTCAACACAACAAAAGACACTCAACTCCTGTTTCCTCCCTCAAGGGGTTCACAACCTATATTAGGCGCTCCTATTCTTCGGAATATTGTTCTTTAGATTCCTGGTTCACTGGAACTTCTTGGGTCGGGCCGTGATCAGACAGCAAAGATTAGTGGTGTGGTGTGGAATTCGGTTAAACTACTCTGTTTAGAAGGGCAGCTTAATATATATATATATATATATATATATATATATATATATATATATATATATATATATATATATATATATATATATATGTATATATATATATATAGTGTACCTGTTATACAAAATGGGAATAAAAGTAATGTTAAAAGAAGAAGAAGAATATATATATATATATATATATATATATATATATATATATATATATATATAGAAATATATATATAACTTCAATGTGACCATTGTTTTTCATAGGACATCCAACTCCTATTAAAACACCCCAGGAGAAAAGTGAAATTTATATCCGTATATCGACCCGTGACCTTCTTTTATCCAATCCTTTGTCTTCCGCTGCGGCGTTAAATTACCACCTTCAAGGGGCATTATCAAGAATCCTCCGAAGGGGGAAGACAAAAAAGATAGGAAATGGCCCGGAATTATTCGATAACGAAGGAGAAATGGCTGCGTGAGATATCGCCTTCCAGAACTCAATACGTACTTTGGGATGAGAAGGGTTAGAGATAAAGAGAGCTCTTGTTAGGGAATCATATACTAATTTGTTGGAGAGATGTAAAATATGAGTTACTTTGATCAAAATTACTATATGCATTTGGTAAGAAAGCAGAGTTTTAAGAAGATGAAAATGAGGGTAGACCGATACACTGATACACACGGACAAACAAATACACAAATACTTATGTATATGTATATATATATATATATATATATATATATATATATATATATATATATATATATATATATATATATATATATATATATATATATATATATATATATATATATATAGAGAGAGAGAGAGAGAGAGAGAGAGAGAGAGAGAGAGAGAGAGAGAGAGAGAGAGAGAGAGAGAGAGAGAGAAGTATTTATTCAAGTTTCACATTGAAAAAACATCACGCCACACCTATGAAGATTATCGCCTTTAAACCAAGGGTCTACAGGGGCGAAAGTTCGAAATATAAATTTAAAAGAAATTTTAATATTTGGAATTAAAATTTTTAATATAAATTTTATATTAAAAAGTCAGCTTTTTAATACAAATGAAAGAAATTAACAGAAATACAAAAAAAAAAAAAATAATCATAAAATACGACAAAAACAAATTATATCATTCACTTTGACGTTTTACGCAGATATGATTTACACCAGTTTAGCTCTCTTTAATCACGTATAACCCCTAGATGATTGGGCTTTGGGATGATAATTAAAACGTAAATAATGTTACCAATTCATCTTCATAATAGTTGAAATTAATTTCGTTAAACAGCATTAGTGCATATAAGAATCTTCGGAAATGAACTATTCCACAAACTTTATGTGCGGAGAGAGAGAGAGAGAGAGAGAGAGAGAGAGAGAGAGAGAGAGAGAGAGAGAGAGAGAGAGAGAGAGAGCATTTTTGCTATCATTTCCAGTAATGAAATGGGAGGCTGAACTGAAATGCAAATGTTTATTCATGGTGGGCGGGAATCTCTTTATTACAGAGTCATTAAAAACGAATGATTTGCTGTAAATGTTACTTTTAGGTAAAGAGGGACAGTCTGAAATTATGCTTATCTTTTAGGAGTGTTTCAGCAAATTACTTTATTGCGTTATATATAATCATGAAGCTACAAATGTCGCTTAATATCAAATCCACGCTGCCTCAGGAATATCCCCGATGGGGAATTATCACCGAAGGGGAATTTATAAGTGATAAATGGACGGGCACTGCCCATTTATCACTTATAAATTCCCCGAATGTCGACTGGAGTTGCTGGATGCGTATCTGTGTCGCGGGATCAAGACTCGGCAGTGCCCGTCCATTTATCACTTATAAATTCTCCTTCGGTGATAATTCCCCATCGGGGATATTCCCGAGGCAGCGTGGGATTTGATATTAAGCAACATTAACATTAGTAGCTTCATGATTGTATATAAATCACGGTATGATAAAAATGTCAATATATATATATATATATATATATATATATATATATATATATATATATATATATATATATATATATATATATATATATATATATATATATATATATATATATATATATATATATATATATATATATATATATATATATATATATATATATATATATATATATATATATATATATACATATGCATTTATAAAACTCCTTCCATTAAAAAAATATTCACAGGTTTAATCTCTAATTATTCAGTGATCAACTATTCAGTAGAACGTTTTTTAACATTTAAAAAAGGGTCAAAATGAGTCATTCTAAATGCTTAGGTAACATCCTTTCGGCATTCCATGTCACCCCGTGATCTTTCCTGCTTCTTAGGAATCCGAAAAGCATCACAGACAAAGACTCCACGAAGAAAGAGAAGGAACAAGACAAACACAAGATAACAGGGAAAGAGAAAGAAATGATGCGAAGGACGGGATGGGAAGGCTTGTACAAAGGACTCCTGTCACAACAGTCTTCCTGCAGCAGAGCAAATCCTATAAGCAGAAGGGATGAGAAAAATATATCTATTCTCCCCTGCCACTTTCTCTCTCTCAGAGAAAGGAAGACCCACTTGATCGTCACTTTTTTTTTTACCCATAATCCTCGTAGTGGTCTTTGTTATGTACCTGATAAAGAATGGTGGCTAATTCTTACGATCTTGTTGAAGAGTTCTGACAAACATCTCAAGTACCTGCTTCTTTTCTTTTATTAAATTTCCTCATTGCTTACAAAATTGATTTCATTATTATATTTCATATAAAGCAATAAATAACTTTGTATCTTTTGCAAAGGATATGCCTTCGTAACAATTTTTTTCTTGACGTAAAAATAGTCAATTTATGTCAATTCTGTCCTAATCATTTGCATACACACTTAATTATTTTTTACTTATATTGGGTGAGTCACTTCTTCTCTCATCCCAACATCATCCATAGCTTCCTTCAATACTGATATTAGTTGTTCCACCTTCCTGATCTCATTTACCCCCGTAACCCTGCTCTTGCTCACAGTTACCTCGACTTTCTATTCTTACAAACACTTTTACCCTGTTCTAAATCCTTCAACAGATATATATATATATATTCTATATATATATATATATATATATATATATATATATATATATATATATATATATATATATATATATATATATATATATATATATAATGCTATTATATATATATATATATATATATATATATATATATATAGATATATAATGCTTTTCGTCTTGAAGAGTCTGATAAGAAGATTCTTATGAATAACTTTTGCATGAGGTTTCAGTCCTCTGCACCATACATTATCCTAACTACAATCCAGACGACCAGCGGAATTCACCCTGCCTGTGTCGATGCTAAAATGATTCACAGCTGTTTGGACTAGAAGCAGGTTTTTAAGGTGCGTTTTAAACTGTCTAGAATTTTTTCCTGGTCGGTCCTATGTTGAAAGTAGATTTGAAGTGTAATAGTACACCTTGAACCTAAGTTTTACTTAGAGTAATAAAACCAAAGCTAATGTTATCTCACGATATAAAGCTTTGAACTTGTATTTATCTTATTCTAACGATTTTGATTTGCCTTTCTTATCACTGTTCCCATCCTTCGCGAATATGCTGAGCTTCATCATGATAAGATTTGACCCACTCATTTCTTTAGCATGTAAAGTAAACGAATCTCGCTCTCTCTCTCTCTCTCTCCTTCTCTTCTTCTCTCCTTCTTCTTCTCTCTCTCTCCCTTCTCTCTCTCTCTCTCTCTCTCTCTCTCTCTCTCTCTCTCTCTCTCTCTCTCTCCTCCTTTCTCTCTCTCCTCCTCTCTCTCTCTCCTATCTCTCTCTCTCTCTCTCTCTCTCTCTCTCTCTCTCTCTCTCTCTCTCTCTCTGCAGGATCTACGTATTGTAATCTGTGGAATTACACAAACTTCCTCTTCGAAAACGGCTGATTATAGGCGGAAGGAGTCGCGTTCTGACGGGCTTCCAGCGGCGTTGGACGAAATTGCCTATTGCAATGCTTAATAGCTTCCATAAATTTTTGGAATGCAGCCATGATATATCTGGAACGTGAGACCTAAATTTGAGCGCTGTTTTTATTCCAGTTCGTTAATGGGAAAAGGAAATTCGATTGTACGTTAGGAATTGATGTCTGACGTTATCAACAGGAATGATAAATGTGTGGAGATACTGAATAAGGCTCACGAAGATTGGGTATTTGTCTGTTATAAATAAATGATGGCAAACTTTATCTAGGAATCACTTCAGATTTAATCTTCTTTGCAGTTTTTCTTTGAGGATTATTGAAGAAATTCCTAACATACATTGTGAGACTTTCCAACAGCGTTACTCTGTTACTCATATTTCAAACAAAACAATGAAATGTAAAACAAGAAAGAAATTCTAACTAATCACTGTTGCTCTCAGACATAAGAGCTGAGTAAAAAGATACATTGCCTTACATTTGTTCACGCTGTTGGAGACTGTCAATTGGTCGAATTGAATTGTATCAGTCTCTTTTAGAAACAGTTCTGCCAGAAGTAGCTCAGTTTCTCAGCCCATGGGATCACTTAGTATCAAATACTATCCTCTGTTGAACTTGAGTAAGAAGGAAGAGTTTTTTTTTTTTATTTTCACTTTGTTCGTGCTGATGTTCGAAAGCAGAATGAAAGAAAGAACGAAAAGGAAGAGCAGTAGAACAAGATTTGAGAAACCCCTACTTGTCAGGCATTGAACCACAAGATGTAGTAACTTGTCAAGTTCATAAAAAAATTGAAATTTAGCTTCTGCAATCATATCCGTCAATTCACCTCACGTGGTGCACTGCAGGCATAACTAAAGGGCGTTTGCAATTTCCAGGCACCTACTTTTTAGCCTTTTACCTTATCTCCATTTCCAATGCCTTTCTTTATTCCTGCTGTCATACCTCTCTAATTTCTATTTATTAGTGCAATTATGATTTTTTTCACCCAGTTCCACCTTTGAGAACCTTGTACTTTATCTCCTCTATTTCCGGGATCGCTTTATTTCGCTGTTCAACCATTCCAACTCCATCTTTTCATAGTCTTAATAAGTACCGAATGGCCGAAAGTGCCCCAGCGCTTGTTTTGACTGGCTCAATCTCATAAAATCGTTTGTACAAATTCATTATAAAAACAATTTAATGAAATCATCTTTATAAACACTATATAAACACGTAATTTGTTTACATGAAAGGATAAATAAGGTAAATATACAAAGGACTAAGAGATGGAATGCAATATTTGAGTCGTGAATATTCCAAGTGTGGAAGAGAGAGAGAGAGAGAGAGAGAGAGAGAGAGAGAGAGAGAGAGAGAGAGAGAGAGGCCAATAGTACGCTTTCTAAAAATGGACGCATCGCGTCAAATTGAAATCGACACGGGCCCTCCAAAATAAACTTTAACGCGAATGAAAAGCTACTGTTACACTGTATCTGTATATGCCTGTATGAATGTGGATTTTTTTTTTTATTCCAGGAGCGCGGTGTCATAAAAGGGACTTTAATTGAAACTGCTCTAAAACTTTATAACTTTTTTTCCGTTACATTGACTGTGAATTCTGGTTTGGCATACTTTATGTCTGCGTTTCAAGTGATTCTCTCTCTCTCTCTCTCTCTCTCTCTCTCTCTCTCTCTCTCTCTCCTTACTATTAGTATTGAAATGAATCAATCCGTAGCGTAATATATTATGAGTTTTCC
>NC_089795.1:44820267-44865267 GCF_040412425.1 Macrobrachium rosenbergii
TAGCATTTAATGTCACGGAAAATGTGATATAATGTGAACATTTCCACGGCATTATTTTTAGGTAAGTGGTTACTTTTGAATTAACCAGCTAATATTTTTGTTTTTCTCCACAAAGTTTTTCAGCAGTTGTCTATAATTAGTTCCGATGCTAATATAAATTTTATTATTTTGAGCTGTCAAGCCTGGTAAATATACATATATATATATATATATATATATATATATATATATATATATGTAAATATATACATATATATATATATATATATATAATATATATATGTATATAAATATATATATATATATATATATATATGTTATATATATATATATAGCAGAGAGAGAGAGAGAGAGAGAGAGAGAGAGAGAGAGAGATTAACCTCAAACTGAAAACCCATATATAAAGCTATATAGAATGATAGATCTTATCCCCTTTCTCTCTCTCTCTCTCTCTCTCTCTCTCTCTCTCACCTAAACAACCTATACTAACTCTGTACACCGCATATATATTTATAAGAAATTGTCATAAGAAAATCTGAAAATATAACTATACATATATATATATATATATATATATATATATATATAATATAAAATATATATATATATATATATATATATATATATATATATATATATATATATATATATATATATATATATATATATATATATATATAGAGAGATAGATATATATATATATAGATATATATATATATATATATATGTACGTATATATATGTATATATATGAATAAACTGAAACCTACAATGGGCTACAAAACAATAAGATATAAATAGGAAGAGAGAGAGAAAAGTTGTTAAAGAACGGATCCTGGCAGAAGAATTGACATTCAACATCTTGTAACGTCCTTTCTCCTCTCCCTCTCTTTTTGTCTCCCTCACTTAAACTGAGACTCTTTTTCATGAATTTCTGTCTTTTCAACTCTGTACACCGCCACTAAAACAGTTAATATATTCTACATAGTAAGTGTCATAGGTTAGAAAAAAAGCTGAAAATAATATTGAATTCTATTTCATTCATTCTAAAAAGGCTTATCAGATATATTTATATATAAAAAATGTCTATTTATGTAGATTTATATATATAACTGTGATTAAATCGAATGCGTATATATAAATATATTAATGATATATATATATATATATGATTTTCCTTTTTGACAACAGCTGATTAAAACGACAGTTATATAATCAATAGTTTATAGATTTTCCGAATCTAGTTATATATATATATATATATATATATATATATATATATATATATATATATATATATATAAATATCAACACATAATCACGTGTGGAATGAAATTTATTTCTGATCTTACCAACCTCAGGTGGAACAAACGGTAATAAAACAATAAGATAATAAATAGGAGGGAGAGAGAGAAAAGAAGTTAAAGAACGGATGGGAGGCATAGAAGAATTGATTTCAACAACCAACCTTCGTCGTATCAGCAAAAAAAAACGTGTAATAAAAAACTCTCCCGAACCCAGGTTCCTGTTTTTGTCTAAAAAGAGGGGGCCCCACTTGACTTGCCCAGGCAACTGAGACCTGTCTTTTCCTATCCAATTTCAAGTGTGGCCCAGTTTGTCCTATGTGTGTACCTGTTGGCAAGCTACTCCCATTCCAAACAGTTGTAAACTTCTTTTAGACTTGTATGGCCCAGTTATTGATATTCCTTACATAGGGTTCGATCACTTCAGAAATTTATTTCTGTTCCAAACAAAATTGTGTGCTGATTTATCTTATTCACTCCTTAAAATGAAATATTGTCTTTGATTCATTCTAAAAAACTCGCTTATCAGATCAATATTTATGTGGAGGAAAAATGTTCCATTTATTGTATGGCCCAGTGGTAACGCCCTTTTACCTGAGACCTGGTTCAACGTGAGTCAGAAATTAAATTCTGTTCCACACGTGATTGTGTGAAAAAAATTATTAATGAAGGGATAATTCAATGAAGCTGTCGGGTCATTGCTGAGTCGGGAAGTTGAAAACTCGCGAAAATGATTTTGCCCAGGTACTTTTGAGTTGCTCTCAGGTTCCAACTTAAAAAGACTTTGTATGGCAGTGGGTAACGCCCTTGCTTTCCACCTGAGAGACCTTTCGATCCCGAAAAGTCAGAAATTTATTTATATATTATTATATATATATATATATATATATATATATATATATATATATATATATATATATATATATATATGTGTGTGTGTGTGTGTGTGTATATATATATTCATATATTCATACATACATACATACTGTATATATGTATATATATATATATATATATATATATATATATATATATATATATATATATATATATATATATATATATATTATATCTTAAGTACACACAGAGAGAGAGAGAGAGAGAGAGGAGAACCTTTGTTCATTCTGCAAATGATTGCTTCAGCATTGATGGATGGAGTCTATGGAAGGACTCACCTTTCATTAACGTTGTGTCTGAGTGCACAAAAGGGAATTGTTGAATTGTTCGGACGGACAATTACTGACCAGAGTCCCCCCGGATAAAGTTTGATTGAGCAATTTCTCTCCGGCGCCGCAGCTGGATGGATTTTCCTTTCATTTCTACGGCTTGCAGGTTCAGGATATTCTCTGCCATGGTGTTATTTGACGTCGTTTTTGTGTGTTTTTCGTAGTGGTTTCTGTAACTGAAAAAGTGAAATGTCGTTGTAATGTTACAATATATATATATATATATATATATATATATATATATATATATATATATATATATATATATATATATATATATATATATATATATATATATATATATATATATATATATATATAT
The DNA here is from genome assembly GCF_040412425.1 of Macrobrachium rosenbergii. Taxonomy (NCBI): domain Eukaryota; kingdom Metazoa; phylum Arthropoda; class Malacostraca; order Decapoda; family Palaemonidae; genus Macrobrachium; species Macrobrachium rosenbergii. The sequence continues at coordinate 44,823,119 of NC_089795.1, forward strand.
ATATATATATATATAATATAGAGTAAGAGAAACGTCTTTACCTAAAAATACCTGATAATATATTTTCATATATGTTTACCGATTTATTTTAAGTTGATAATAAGTTCGTCATTCCGTGGATATCGTCTCTAAATACAAACACCTGAGTTCGACGGGGGATTTGTATATGGGAGACGATATCCACTTATACCTCACTTGCTGGCCGCGTGGGTTAATGCGTCCACTGTAGCCCTGAGTTCTTGTCCTTCGCTGGTTCGAACCCACGGGACGACGAACTTATTATCAACTAAAAAAATTCCCCTTCGGTAACACATATGAAAATATATTATTTCCGAGGTAGAGCGAATTGGATATTAAAAGATGTTTGTAGCTTACTGATTGTATATGAATCACGGTGATGTGATAAAAAGTCATAATATGGCTGCGTGCGACAAACCCACTAAGGTTAGCATGGCAGAGGTGGGTGGATATCGTTCTAAATACAAACACCTGAGTTCGACGGGGATTTGTATATGGGAGACGATATCCACTTATACCTCAATTGCTGGCCGCGTGGGTTAATGTGTCCACTGTAGTCCTGAGTTCTTGTCCTTCGCTGGTTCGAGCCCACGGGACGACGAACTTATTATCAACTAAAAAATTGGTAAATATATATGAAAATATATTATTTCCGGAGGTAGAGCGAATTGATATTTAAGGACGTTTGTAGCTTATTGATTGTATATGAATCACGGTGATGTGATAAAAGTCATATATATATATATATATATGTGTGTGTGTGTGTGTGTGTGTGTGTGTGTATACATATATATATAAACTTACTTAACGTTGAAAGGAACCATTAATTTTCGTGTGGAAAATCCATCAAACATAAAAAAACCATAAGTGCATAAGCATTTCGCTAACATTGGTAGCATTAAGAAAAAAAAAACAGTCATAAGGAATAGAATCCCGCGCCACGAAATATAGAAAGCAAATACAGAAAGGAAATAAAGAAGGCAAATAAACAAAGCAATTCATCAAGATCAAAACTTCTCACAACAAAGTTGGGACCACTCGCGGATCCCTGTCAATGTCCATTTCTCCTAAAACCGAAAAAGGTCCCATAAAACATCAAAATGATTCGGTTCCTTCATTTTTACCCACATATCCGGGAAGAAGACCGGACATTTCAGATGCAGTGATGAGAAAGAAATTCGATAAAGCTGACGGGAGATAAAAATGTGGCTAAGATCCACCTCAAGTTTCTGCCCGAGGCATTTCTTGCTCATTTTTAAGGATTTCTTTCCTTCTGGACTTCGGTGATTTGCATTTTCATTTTACATTTATTTCAGCAAAACGCTTACCGTATACATAGTTTTCTTTAAATTTCATGGAAATTCTAATTTGTTCTGCTGATGTTGTTCCTGAGCTCTGTTTAACGTCATCTTTATCAACTAAATAGGGAACTTAATTGCCTTTTCCTGCGTAATTACGACTTTTATTCAACTTGAGTTTTATGTTGCTTTTTCTGTATATTGAATACGTGAGCTAGTTCCTATCATTTTAGTTATCCGTCCATTCGCATTTTCCTTTTGTCCGGTTATAAGTAATTAATATCTTTGGCTTCCTTATACATGTACATCTTTATACATGAACACAGCCTATTTATATTTATATTCTTCCTTACACCTAAAAAATAATAGTTTATTTTCAGCTACTTAATTTCTTTATAAACTCTCCGCATTAAACACAATTCCCCCTGATAAACGACAACAAGATATGACTCTTATTTTTGGCCGCATAATTTCCCTTCATTCTGCCTCCATTAAACTCAAAAGTGCTTTAGTATACGAAATCCCTGGTCCATTATGAACTGAATTCCTACCAACTCTTCTATTTTTAAGGCACAAGAGCCTAAGTGCATGTAACCATTCCTGCCTCATATTCTATTATTCTGCACCTCATACGCGCATTATTCTATTTCCACATATTCCACGGCCTCTCTGTTAATGAGGTCCTGCACTTGGTCTCTCTCTCTCTCTCTCTCTCTCTCTCTCTCTCTCTCTCTCTCTCTCTTCTAGACTGGGTTTATGCTTTCATATGTATAAACGCCCATAGATATTTTATCGCAACGTTTTAGTCTAAGGCTAATTATTTATATAAATTTGCCTTCTAATAATAATAATAATAATAATAATAATAATAATAATAATAATAATAATAATAATAATAATAATAATAACAAAGTGTGATAGGTGATTCAAAATTCCAATTGGGAATGTATCAAAATATGTGCTTCACGAAAAAAACACCATGGTTAGCCCTGAAAATTCACTGGAGTGCAACGCTTTTTTTTTTTTTTAAATTGAGCACATTTTTGTTGTTGTTTTTCCGTTTTTATTATCTCTCTAATTTCTTAAAGATAAAGAAAAATTATTATTCATCACCCTGTCACTGTATATCTGCCAGGTCCATCTTGTATTCAATTCTCTATTCACTTCATATATTCTGTCTGTCTCGACTTACAGTATATTCAAAGCAGGAGATGTAAAGTCTTCTATCAAGCATTCTTGGATACTCATATGTTCTAAATTCTTACAAATGAGTAATAAGATTAATAAATTTCCTTTCTAATTGCTAAATCTTTTTCCATATCTTTCTCCTATTGTTGTACCCGACACCACTATTGTTTTCTTTTTTATTTTACTCAATGCATCACGACAGTAATGTATATTCAACTGCCACGCATTGTTGCAATGCATTCAGAAAGGAATGAACGTGATTACTGGCTTGTTAATGACTTAGCTTTCGAATGGAAACCTCATTTAGATTCATTTTTGGCCGAAAGAAGATTAGGGTACTTTGGTTATTGAAAGTGGTTTGAAATAATATATATATATATATATATATATATATATATTATATATATATATATATATATATATATATATATATATATATGATGTGTATATAAGTATATGTCATGATTAGTTAGTACACAACTAGTCACAAAATCCAAAAATTTACCTCACTTCAGCCAGATACCTGAACTCTCATAACAATAAAATTACGACTGACCACTCTAAAGATAACAGTAATCCCTTAGAACTTACTTATCACTTGAAAAAAACAAACTAACTTTATCAAGATATGTGTGAGGTGTTAACAAGTAAACAAGAAAATTACTAGAGAAAAAGGGCCTCACTCCATCAAACAACTATAATTGTTTCCCTTGTCTTAATTCACTTCAGCAAAACTAAAGGGAACAAAACATGTTTATTACTTTGCCTTATGCACACACAATTAATCCTATTAACTGGTGGTCAACAGATGAAACACTGTGTTTAAAAATTCTAAATACAAAAATTCATTCTTAACTTAAAAATTTATAATTAGAATTCACAATCTGAAAAAATTACCATTACTTGAAAACAACACAAGATTTAATTAATTCTTAAACAAAATTAATCCACAAACTTTAATTCATCAAGAAATTACATTAACCAAGCAAAATTTAAACAATCAAGATTTACTCAAAACTTGAAAAGAAAATCTTAATAAATGAAAACCAAATCAAGTATGCAATATTAAAGTATCAAAATGTATAAAATGCTTAGTAAATAAAATAATGTTAAATCACCAACACAAAAATTGGGCAAAATTAAGAAGTTGCAAACATAAGAACACACAAAAATGCACAAAAGATTTATCAACACAAGAACACACAAAAAATGCACAAATAATTTATCAACAACAATTTCACTAAGGCAAAATCTCCCTAAAATACCTTATTATACCATGGTAATAATAAGTAAAAATCTACTTTACCTTATACAAGCTTGTATCACTTTTGCAAGATCCCTTGCTGCAGCACAAAACACTCTTTTTATATGGCGCCTACAAGACTAAACAGTTCACCAAATTCAGATCTTAAAAGTTATATGTTACCAGTGACCACAAAAATGTATTATGTTATAAATTTTGCTCTCTTTTGAAGAAAGAGAGGATAAGAGAGAGAAAGAGACCACACAACTAACTCCTACAGGGTGTCTTAGAACAATGCAAACCTCCCAGATTCTATTTTAAAAGAAAACTATCTTGCCACCAAGACATTTTGGGAACGTGACACTAAATATGACGCAATCGGGGGGAATTTTACCAAGACAAGAGGGGAGTTTTCCCTGGGACAAAAAGGGGCATGTAGACCTGTCAGCACACATCTCTTTTAATGACAGGGGATTTCCTACCTGCACACTTGTTCAAACAACAACCTTTTGGGCCAACCAGTGTTATCTAAACCTGTCATCCCATATCTCTTTTGATGACAGTTTAAGTAGATAAGGAAACAAACCTTCGCAAAAGGGGTTACCCTGGTTGAACACCAGACACCTGTGTAAACATCACCAGCCTACCACTTGTGTAAACATCACCCTAACAACAAAAATCTTTTAAGATCTGATACTCAGTATTTCACTAATCATTACTACTACACACAACACATGACAAACATAAGAGAAAACATATTAAAATTACAGAAAACATACACATTACAAAGCCACATCATTAGATTATATATACAGGGAGCAGGAGCAGGAACAAACATGGCAAAGTACTACAATTTATTCCGATGCATTTCACATTCAGCTGAATGCATCCTCAGGGTTCTGTACAATAAATAACGACCAATAAAAATTATATGAATTTGCTAGTTGTCTAAAAAATCTTTTATACACTACTTAAAATGAAAACCAAGACTGACGAAATTACACAAGGAATTAAAAGAACATATGTTGATTAAAAGTTCAGATAAAAATATATAAAAAAATATATGTACAAAATAATACAGAGTTAAGAAACATTTGAGGAGCACTGGGGGTCGACCTACCATGGCAAGAGATAAACAAAAACTAAAAGAATGTATACAAACAACAGATTAAGAAAGGTACAAGGGCATGGAGGTGGCCTGGGTGTTCAACTGCGGAGCAAGCTGTTTGATGAAGGGACTGTAATTTTTTTGTATCTTATTTTTTCTGAACTTTTAATCAACATATGTGCTTTTAATTTCTCGTGTAATTTTATCAGTCTTGAATGTACTTTTACGTACGTGTGAAGTTTTGGTTTTCATTTTAATTAGCGTATAAACGATTTTTTTTAGACAACCAGCAAATTCATATAATTTTTATTGGTCATTATTTATTGTACAGAACCCTGAGGATGCATTCAGCTGAATGCAAAATGTGTCGAATATAAATTTTAGTACTCACACCATGTTTGTTCCTGCTCCTGATCCCTGTATATTTTATCACCTTGGCTGATTCGCCTGCACAAGGTGATTCGCCTGACCCACGGTTTTCATGGCTTTCATGAACGTTAAGAGTCTTGAGGTTTTATGGATGTTCGATTTGTTCTGAAATCAATCAAATTTCAAGAGTAGTTCCGAAAGAGATTATTAAAATCAATATTTCAAAGAATTGATAAAAATTAGATTTTTAATTTTTAAGATGGAAATTGGAAACACACATACATACACAGACAGACAGACAGACACATAGACATACAATATACACACACACATATATATATATATATATATATATATATATATATATATATATATATATATATATATGTGTGTGTGTGTGTGTGTGTGTGTGTGTGTGTGTGTGTGTGTTTGTTTCCATCTTAAAACTAAAAATTTAATTTTCATCAATTCTTTGAAAATATTGGTTTTAATACTAATCTCTTTTTTGGAACTATTCTTGAAGAAATTTTATTGATTTCAGAACAAAAATCGAACAATCCTACATAAAACCTCAAGACATTACGAGCTGTTCATGAAAGCATGAGCCCGTGCATGAATTGTAATTAAGCTCATTACCCGTTATTTACATTCTCAATATCCATTACAACAAGAATTTTTAGACTCCTGAACATCAATCTGTAAAAGGTAAGAGCATTTTCTGTTGTACAAATTTTCATATTCTCTTATTAATTATCCTGCCGTTGCCCTTTTTTGTTATTTGTATTTCCTCATTCTTGTTGAAGGATTCAACTCCCACAGGACTTGTTTTCCCTCCTGCAGCATCCTGTCAACCGCAGATCCAATTTTTGTCTCGGCCCAAATTGATGGAGCGGAGAAGACTAATGAGTTACGAGTATTATGGTTAATTAGGAAAAGTAATTAGGAGCAAAAACAAATCTTTTACTTCAGGGATGATTACGAAAGAAGGCGTAATAATCTATTTTATAGTTTTTTACCTGTCACTTAGTTATATTTGAATTTTATACGCGGCTCAGTTATAAATGAGTTGGATTGTTCAAGCGTTTATTTACAGCGTACACGATTAAGTTTTGTAAAACGCTCGCTTTATTACAACATACATAGTTATATCAATTCAAAACCTCAGAAATAATATTCTAGAATCATTAGTGGACAAAATGTAGTAAGTTATATTTAATAAACAACTTCCTGTGTTTTGTCTACTAGTACTTTTAGAAGATTATTCCTGAGGTTTTAAGTTAATATAACCATTTGCATTGTAATAAAGCAAGCATTATATATAAGTTCCTCTTTTACACCTGAAGTGAATAACCAAAAATGTCTACATAAGTGATATGCAAATTTGCCCTTAATTGGGTATTAAGTGAAATGCGTGTTTTTTTTTGTTGCTTAATTTACTTCCATATCTATGGTAGCAAGAACAATATCTTAGGAGAATAAAATCAAGTAAGATATTATGAACTGAGAAATCATTTGATTCCAGAAATCTGAACAATATTTTCCCGAATCACAAAAATATGCAGAGGTTGTGACAGGGAACTGCTGAGTTCTCGTCTACGCCGACAAATTCTATTTGGGTAAACCTTACAAGAACGTTAGAGTCATACGGTTTGAGTTTGTGAATAATAAATGCATGTATATATATATATATATATATATATATGTATATATATATATATATATATATATATATATATATATATATATATATATATATATATGTATATATATATATATATATATATATATATATATGCATGTGATGCAAATATTATATATGTATAAACATACAAACATAAACACACACACACACACACACACATATATATATATATATATATATATATATATATATATATATATATATATATATATATAGAGAGAGAGAGAGAGAGAGAGAGAGAGAATGTCGCCTTTCTGGTTTATATATATCCCACCCCTTTTCTCCCCTTCCCATTGATTACCCTCATCCTTTCCCATCTTTCTAGAGTATTTCTTTATCCTCTCTCTCTCTCTCTCTCTCTCTCTCTCTCCTATTTTTTCCCATTCTCTCAGCTCATTCCTTAATCCTTTTTCCCAACCCTTCACATCAATTACCTTTGTTTCTTTTCTTCTTTTTCATCATCTATTTTATCCTAGTTTATTTTGTTAATTACTCTCTTATTTTCAACCTAATAGATAGGAGTTAATCCGGTATAAAATATACGATGAGCAATATTAAAACGGTTCACATTGAAATTCTAACTTTGTCTTGTTTGTGGGCATAGTCCAGAGGTCCACAACAGCTAACATAAAGAGAATTTGATGATAGAAACAGAAGGCTCATTCTTAACATATTAAGGATCTGATGAAAGAAGTAGGTGGCTTGCTCTTTAGTAAAAGGATAGTGGTAACGAAAATATTTTGTCCAAGGAGTTGACAACTTTATTGAATAAATAATGAATGCTACATCGGGGACGCATGAAAATAAACTTTCAAGCCTATGTTACTCCCTTCAAGCTTATGTTACTTCCTTCAAGCTTGTTACTTCCTTCAAGCTTACGATACTTGACTGAAGCTTACGTTACTTGCTTCAAGCTTATGTTAATTCACTCAAGCTTGTGTTACTTGCATCAAACTTATATTGCTTCCTTCCAGCTTATGTAAATTCATTCAAGCTTATGTTACTTGCTTCAAGCTTATATTACTTCCTTCCAGCTTATGTTGATTCTTAGAGCTTATGTTACTTGATTCAAGCTTATATTATTTCCTTCAAGCTTATGTTACTTGCTTCAAGCTTATATTATTTCCTTCAAGCTTATGTTACTTCCTTCAGGCTTATGTTAATTCCTTAAAGCTTATATTGCTTCCATCAAGAATTTTTTTTTTTTTTTTATTTCGAAAGAGAATTTTTTTCGATATTTTTGCCAGGTAGTCTGATGCTCTTTAGGGTTAATAACTTACACAGATTTTTAGGTTTGGAAACTATTTTATGAACTACTGGATTTCAATAAGCTTTGTTAGTCAACGAGAAACCTCAATGTGTGTTAGAGCACTCTAAAACTTCCACATGAAATTACAAGAAATATTCAAAGAAAGTGAAACACATTCTCTGGACAGGTTTTTGATTCCCTGTAGAATAAACAAGAAAGCCTTAAGGTGTTTCCACATACAGAAAGATATGTCATTAACATACATCGGAAACTTATCACATACATATCACAAGCAGCTGAAAGCAAGTCAACGAGTGTAACATGTAATATCTGTCGTATGTCACAATGAAAGCTTAATATCCATCAACCATTAAGAAAACAACCTATTCTCTCAGGTGGGCTAACGATAACCACCCATTCAGACCTCTGTATCATTAATCCCGGCTACACCATTACATAATTCATTTCCATCTCGCTCACCAACATGTGTCCTTCCCATTATCACGGTTAATACGGACATCTATCAAGAGAAAGCCTTTCCCCATAGTGAGATAAGACCTGGTTGTGTTAAAGGGTTCCGTCTAATCTTTCGATTACAGACAAACTAATATGAATTTCCAACATGTTCTGTTTCTCTGTCATTATGAAATCTCTGATCTACGCTATTATAATAATGACCTGATATCAGCATCTAGAATATGGTTTTGAAATTCTTCGTGTATTTGTAAGAAAAATATTTGAATCCTTTTATTTGAAAGTGTTGTTCGTGACAAAAGGCTTTTGGGGGTAGTTTGTTATTATTATTATTATTATTATTATTATTATTATTATTATTATTATTATTATGAATGTGACCTTTTGATAAGACGTAGAAGCAAGACAGGATCATTCTCTCTCTCTCTCTCTCTCTCTCTCTCTCTCTCTCTCTCTCTGGAATAAAGTGAACAACATTCCACACCAGTTGTTTTTACTCTAAAATTAATGCCTTTGTGAGGCTATGAAAATAAGTTCATGAAAACAGTTTACTTTATGCATCATTAATTCATAAAGCAGAATTATGTACATACACTTTTGAAGTTAATATCTACAATAAAGACTTTTACCAACTTCATTTCAACAGATACAAGATTTTTTTGCGATGCTGATTTTGAAAGTTCGTTATATTTCAAGCAATACGTTATTATTGTTAAAATCTGAATATATTCATAACGCACCAGCTATCAATTCATTATTATTTACTAGGAGTTTGATATTGATTAAAGGATACTACAAGCAAACCAAGAACTTAGAATTTTTCGTCTTCATACAGCCCGGCATTATATTTAATAATAATAATAATAATAATAATAATAATAATAATAATAATAATAATAATAATAATAATAATACATAGTTACATTAATTAGATCAAGCATCTTTCTCAATATTCATTATAAAATGGAAAAATTCTACTTAAATTCCCTGTTATTCTTAGTACAAACATCCCAAGTTACCGCACTTTTTTTTTTTTACTGCTATTCTCGTTTCATACTAGATTTATAAGAATAAAGTACACAAACAGGCTGGTAACGACTCAGGGAGGAATAAACAAGTCAAATACCTTAAAAGAAGGCAACAGATGATTGCTTGGGGCACTACTGACATTCCCCTGCCTCTAATTGCGCTGATCTTAACTTCGTTACTTAAAACTAATTTATTTAATTTTTGTAATTTATTTGTTTAAATGTCCTAGGTTCAGGTCCATAAAGCAATAAACTTTACAGCTGAATTATTAAAGTATTTCTTTCTGTCTCTCACTGAAAAGTAATTTTTATTAAGGTTTCACGTAATGAGTGATATTTTATGTCATGATTATCGTTTTATAAAACCAGATTTATTTCGGAGTTTATACAAATACCGCACTAAAATTCGCCCTTTAAACATGAAGAGAATATATTACGGATGTTTTATAAGTGACTGATTAACTGTAAAATCTCCGATTATATTTTGCATAAAAACAGATCCACTCCAGTTTTTGAAGTAATAAACAATAAAATTGGACGTCGATTATGAAGAGAATATATTATACATGTTATATAAAAACAGATCTGGTCCAGTTTGTACAATACCACACAGAAATTCTCTCTTCGATCACGAAGCGAATATACTGTATTATACATTTGTCATCCGCGGTAGTAAACTCCAGCCTTTACCATTGCAACAGCACGAATGCAATATTAATGGCCGCCTTAACATTTTACATGTTGGGGAAAAAGACCTACGTCCAAACGTATTTCATATAATAAACGAGGTATGCTTTCCCATCCCAGGATATCATGAGTTATGGGGTTTAAAAACATGAAGGAGAACTGGCTTGCATTCGGGCGTGTATCTTATATGGTTGGTCTGAACTGGAATATTAGGAGGTTCATCGTGGATTGTCAGTCTCTGGTAGGAATACACACACGCTCACACACACTGCACATAAATATATATATATATATATATATATATATATATATATATATATATATATATATATATTAACATGAAGCCTTGCTTCTGTAGACCCAGAGAGAGAGAGAGAGAGAGAGAGAGAGAGAGATTTTTTCAGAGAGAGAGAGAGACAGAGACTAGAGACAGAGAGAGAGAGAGAGGTATAGTGAAAGGAAATTTCAGCCCTAAAGAAAAACGAACACCACAGGACCATTATTTCAAAATGGGCCTCGAGGCTTGACGTTGTAACTCTTAAACTACAATATGCGACCGTCTCAATTGCTCTGCCTTGCATTAATGAAATGTTTTCTTTATGACCAACGTTTCAGACACAGACACACACACACACACACACATATATATATATATATATATATATATATATATAGGGAAATTATCATATGATAAAGAAAACAAACACGTGAAGACACATTATCAACGTGAAAATAAAAATGGTGAGGTTGTGACTGTATTTTTAAACTACAATATACGACCGTCTCAATTGCTTACTGCCTTGCATTAAAGGAACCGTTAGAGGTGGTCATAAATGAAATGTATCTTCTTTATGTTTATCAGCAATGTCCCCCTGAGAGTCTATTGATTTTTAGCCAAAATGAGTTTTATACCTATATATATGGAGCCCTCTAACGGCTATATATGTTCTTGTAGTATATATATTTGTGACTTCTCACTATCAGTCCTTCGTCAATGGCTTGGAAATAAAGTCGAAACTAGACCTACACCCCGTTTCTTATTTTTCACCTGTGGTAATGTGTGATATATATATATATATAGTCATTCTCTCTCTCTCTCTCTCTAGATTGATTGACCGATTGGGATGCAACCCATATACTGTATATTTCAGTCATGGTTGAAAACGAGAACAAGAAGAACTGCTGTTATTTCTGTTAATGATTAAAAGAGTCTATGTTCTGAGGAACGGACGCGAGAACCTTACTAGCCATAAATGGCCTACGTGAATGTAACCATTCTAATCATGATCAAATTTTATCCTCCAAATATTTCAGAAGTTTTTTAAGTACACTCTCATGTGCGCCATTCGCGGCCTTGAAACGATGCGGAAAGAACTGTTTGCAGCCTTTCTGTGCATCTCTCCCTTGTAAAGAAGAAAATAGCAGAAAAATGCAAATGGAGGAAAAAGGAAACTGAATAGATTAGAATGGAAGGGTAAGAGAAAACTGATTTTGTTCCTCGTTCCCACAAACAAAAATCTTGATTTCAGCTGTTCCTGCGAAACATTTTTTAAATTTTGTAATTATTTACAGTCAATAGGCTTCTGATCTGATGTAAAGAAGAACAGGAAAGCAAATGTAGAAGGAGAAAAAATAGAAACTGAAAATATTAAAATATAAGGCTCAGAGAAAACTGATTTTGTTCCTCACACCAACAAAACCTGAACAAAACGATTTCTTGATTTCATCTGTTTCTGTAATGAATTTTTTTTTATCTTTTTAATTATTTTCTACAAACAGGCTTTTGGTCGCACCTGACTCACTTCATTTGAAATTCTATTAACTGATTTAGTTTGCATTTAAGCTGTCTTCGGAAATTAACTTATAAACATAAAAAGATGCCCGGTCTCATCTCAAGATGTAAAAGGACAACAAGTTTGCTCTAAAAGACATTAAAAAAATATACTATAAATTTAGAAAAGAATAAATAGAGCCATAACGAAAATGGAATGGGAATATAAAATTTAGGCCAAAGGCCAAGCGTTGGGACCTATGAGATCATTCAGCACTGAAAGGGAAATTGAGAATAAAGGAGGTTTTAAAGGTGTAACAGGAGGAAAACCTCACCGTTGCCCTAAGAAACAATTGTTAGGGGAGGGTAAGAAGTAAGATGTAAGAAAGAAAATATGAAGAAATGAAAAAGGGTTGAAAATAGGGGCCGAAGTGCCGCTGCAAAGAATCTTAAATAATGCCTACAGTGCACTGCGTGAGCTGCACTGACGGCACTACCCACCTTACGGGGGCAAAACAGAAATACACAATGAATTGCTGTTTATGTTTTGGTAATTTTTCAGATTCTATCTTGGAATTGCTACTCTTGAATTTAATTACAAAAGTTTTATGGCTGAGATTGATCTAAACCTCAGATTGTTTAGTACCTTGAATAAACCTCGTATATTAAACCTAACAGAGAATAAAACGGCGCAATTATACTTACTTATGTCAGTTATATTTTTCTTGACTAGTGACATCCCTGATAAAGGCCCATGCATCAAATAGGAAAATGAAGCTCAATCTATCTTGATGCATTTGTCAACAGTTAACCAAAGCCTGAGTAAGAAAACATTAAGTGAGTGTTTGTACAATTATGGTAAAGAGTGTAGATAATATTACAGTTTGTATATTTTTGCTAAAATTTTAGGAATTTAACGTTGTACGTATAATACACAGCAAGTACGCATATACAATGTTGTGTTTATACACACACACACACACATACATATATATATATATATATATATATATATATATATATATATATATATATATATATATATATATATATAATATAAAGAAAAAATTTTCATATAATAAAATACATTAAAATACAGTCGTACAGTCCTTCATCTTGAATGTAAAATATTTCCGAAAATTATCCGTCACTGGATTAAATCATCCGTGGAATTCTTTTATGCCTCAACGAAAATTCCTCCTCGACTTTATCATCTCGCGTTATTTTTCTTCTATTGTTGGCAAATCGTCATCTGATAATTTATCGTAAATCCTTGAGGTCGAATTTCCTACAAAACCGATGATATAATAGTTAATTTCATCTTCCGTTTTATACCAACATGTTCAGAAATTAAATAATATAAACAACTGAAGATTAGGTAACGGTATTATAATAAAAGAAATATGTTAAGACAGGATGGAGTGTTATTATTATTATTATTATTATTATTATTATTATTACTTTAAGCTTTACTTTAGGACGAACATCCAAGACCTTGCATTCTCTCTTCTCGAAAAAGGCAGGAAAACCTCTGTTCGAACGGGAGAGCTTTCTGGTCCAGCCCCAAAATTCGAGCACGTCGCAGCTGTAAAGATCTCGAACAATGGAGATAAGATGTTGCTGAAGGCGCGGCGGAAAATGCTCGGTTATAAAGATGCCATTTTGAGACAAGGGGATCTCGGATTTTACAGCCTCAAACATTACTTTCTATGCATAGGTAATTTAACGCTTTCTCTGCGGATTCTGCTTACTTGAAGGATCTCTCTCTCTCTCTCTCTCTCTCTCTCTCTCTCTCATTACCTGTCCGAAAAAGAGTCAGTTTTATGGCTTGAATTTCTTGGAACATGAAACTTGTTATTGCAGAAATACATGAATGGCCAATTTGGGTACGCAATTTCTTGCATTAACCTTACATTTTTTTTTGTATACCGTGTGGGAAGTAAGCATATTATCTAATGAATACTTAATTTCTCTTTACAACCACCCACTTAAGTAATTGCTTAGACTTATCAATGATTAACATGATTTAACATATTTTTTACTAAGGTTCCAGTGGTGAACAGTATTGCATTATGATAAAAATGACTCCAGATATTACGGGTAACGGAAATAAGAAAATCAGTTTTAGAGTAAAAACGTAATCTTAAATAACAATTTACCGGAAATTTTAGATAACCAGAATCCTTGGAATCTTAAGTGGTAAGAAAGCCACTTGCCATCATTAGAGAGAACGTAAATTATATTGTCTTGTATTGTTCTGAAAATTGCATATTACCAGATTACTTCATACCACAACCATTATTCTCTCTTAAGAAATTAAGTTTTCTCTTTATTAATTAATTAAAAATGGAAATGCAATTGGAACTGAGCATTAGGCAACTTCAACTAAAATTGGGCATTATAAACAGGAATTGGTATATGAATTAGGCATTAAGAAATCAAAACTGGAAATGGACATTAGGCAATCGGAACCGGAATTGAGCATTAGGCAATCAGAACTGGATTTAAGGCTGTTTCCCACAGGGTGCGATGCCAAACGCGCTACGCTATGCTACGGAGCTATGCTAGCTATACTCGCTATGCGCGTGTTCACACAGAAAGCTATGAATGTCTGCGAACACACAGTTCCTTCGCTGCAGCGATGGGAGACGGTACGCTGTGGCCCCTTAAGATGGTGGAGGAGGAGGAGCTATTGCTGTAAGTTTAGCAATGAATAAGAGAAAAAAGAAGTGGGTGCATGGCACAAATATGAGAAGACTAGAATTGGGTGAATATCATCATCTTGTTCTAGAGCTGGAAATGGATGAGGAGAAATTTAGACAATATTTCAGACTGTCTGCAGCTCAGTTCTCTGAAGTTCTATCATTCACAGAACAAGATACTAAGAAAGACACCTACTGCAGGAAATCCATCAGCACAAGGGAGTGGGAGGCGGGAACATCTGTAAGACCCAAGTACACATGCGCGAGGCGAGCTAAGTCCACAAAAATCGCACTCCCGACAATCTGGGAAGCTATGAAAGCTATGTCGCAAACATCGGTAGCACAGCCTCACACCTGGTGTGAACGGTCTCGCTTAAAACAATGCCAGCAATTAAAAGCTACGTGCCACAGCATGGCTACCATAGCGTGGCGCGCATAGCATTGCATCCGGTGTGAAACGGCCTTCAGGCATTAGGCAATCGGAACTCGAACTGGGCATTAGCCAATCAGAACTGGAATTGGGCATTAGGCAATTAGGACTGGAATTGGGCATTAGGCAATCAGAACTGGAATTAGGCATTAAGCAATCAAAACTGGAATTAGTAATTGAGCCGTTGGAACTGGAATTGGATATTAGGCAACTGGGACTGGAATTGGAAATTAGACAATCAGAATTGTTATTGGACATAAGGCAATCAATCCTAGAATTAGGAATTAGCCAGTTGGAACTGGAATTGGGCATTAGCCAACTGGGACTGGAATTGGGAATTAGGCAATCAAAACTGGAATTAGGCATTAGGTAGTGGGAACTGGAATTAGACATTAGGCAACCAGAATTGTAATCAGGCACTAGACAGTCAGAACTAAAATTAGGAATTAGGCAATCAGAACTGGAATTAGGCATTAGACAATGGGAACATAAATTAGGCATTAGGCAATCAGAACTGGTATTAGGCATTAGGCAACCGAAACTGGAATTAGGCATTAGGGAATCGGGACTGGAGTTAGGTATTAGGCAATCAGAACTGGAATTAGGCATTAGGCAACTGCAAGTGGGCTTGGATATTAAGAAATTGTCACTGGAATTGAGAATTAGGCATTCGGAACTGGAAATGGGTATTTTGCATCTGAACAGGAAATGGGGATTTTGCAGTCTGAACTGGAAGTGGGCATTAGGCAATCTGAACCCTGGAATTGGGCATTAAGGATCTGGAACTGCAATTGTGCATTAGGAGACTGGAACTAGAATTGGGCAATAGGCAACCAGAAGTGGAATTGGGTATTAGGCAATCAGAAGTGGAATCAGGCATTAGCCAATTGGAACTATAATTGGAAATTGGGCATTCAGGACTGGAATTGGGCATTAGCAATCAGGACTGGAAATTGGCAGTAATCAATTGAAGCTGGAATTGGGCATTAGGCAATCAGAACTGGAGTTAAGCATTAGGCAGTTAGAAATGGAATTGGGAATTAGGCAACTGGACTTGAATTGGGAATTACATAATCAGAACTGGAATTAGACTTAGAAATAAGGCAATGAAAACTAGAATTAGGCATTAGGGATTCGGAACCAGAATTGGGCATTAGCCAATCGGGACAGAAATTGAGAATTAGGCAATCAGAACTGGAATTAGACATTAGGCAATCAAAACTGGAATTAGGCATTATGCAGTCAGAACTGGAATTGGGCATTAGGCAACCAGAACTGGAATTAGATATCAGGCAAACAGAACTGGACCTAGGCATTAGGCAATCGGAACTAAAGTTTGGCATTAGGCAATCAGAACTGGATTTAGGCATTAGGCAATCAGAACTGGAATTAGGCATTAGGGAATCAGAATTGGAATTGGGCATTAGGCAGTCCGAACAGAAATTAGGAATTAGGCAATCTGAACTGGAATTAGGCAGTAGGCAATCAGAAGTGGAATTAGGCATTAGGCAACTGCAAGGGGAAATGGGCATTATGCAAGCTGAACTAGAATTGGGCATTATGCAAGCTGAACTAGAATTGGGCATTAGGCAATCGGAACTGGACGTGGACATTAGGCAATTTGAACAGGATTTGGGCATTAGGTAATCTGTACTGGAATAGGGCCTTAGGCAACTGGAACTAGAATTGGGCATTAGGTTATAGGAACAGTAATTGGCCTTTAGGCAATCGGAACTAGAATTGGGCATTAGTTAATCAGAACTGGAATTGGGCATTAAGGAACTGGAACTAGACTTGGGCATTAAGGAACTGGAACTAGAACTGGGCATCAGGAAACTGGAACTAGAATTGGGCATTAGGCAACTGGAGCTGGAATTGGGCATTATGCAATTGTAATCGGAACTGAGCGATTTTTATATATGAAGCTGCGATTTCCATCATAGCTGAGGGCTTGAATTTTATCAGTTCGATTACATTTCAGAAAACGAAATCATCTAAGACCAAAAACCATAAAAAAAATCAGTTGATTATCTGTTCAAATGTCAGCTGATAATCAATTCAAAAATCAGCTGATTATCAGTTCAAATATCAGCTGATTGTCAGTTCAAACATCAGTTGATTATCAATTAAAACATCACCTGATTATCAATTCAAATATCAGTTGATTATCATTTCACTGTGCAAATAATATAGTGAGCATGCCTCTACATGACGATACCTCCGAGACATTTCAGAAATTCAGGAATTCAGTAATTGAGAAAATTCCCGAGCAGGATGTGACGAGACCTTTCCGAGTGAGTTCTTGCAGCAGTGTGAGGAATTCCAGAAGCCAGACAGCCAGACATTCCTCCCCTCGACTTTTATGATGAAATACGGTCGCTCAGCCTTTTGGGGCTGACTGAGCTGTGTGGGACGCTGGAGCTGGTCAATGTGTCAAGAGTGTGGCACTTTTTTTATAGGAGGTTATATAGGAAGGAGTTCTAGAAGGTTGGTTTATATTTATATAATTTTTTCTTCGGGTTATTGTCATTATTATGACTAAAATTAATTTAAAGTCCGTCGCAATTATTCCCCACCTCCTCTCTCTCTCTCTCTCTCTCTAAGAGAACTACTTCTGCTCGAATTTCCTTAACAATAACTGTATAGCCCGTCGCAAACATTATTATTCCAAAGTAGAATTCTCTCTCTCTCTCTCTCTCTCTCTCTCTCTCAATATGACCCACAAAGACTTTGTATCACGCCATCTGTAGAGATCTTAAGGTGCAAAAGAATTTTTTTTTTTTACCTCATTCGAAAGGAAAACGAAAAAGCTTCTCAACTCATTCTCTAAAGAGTGAAAACGAAGAATGAAAAGATCTCTGTCTCTCTCTCTTTCTCCCTCCGTCTCTCGCTCTCCCTCTATCTATCTGTCTGTCTGTCTCTCTCCCTTCGCCTCTCTATCTCTCCCTCTGTATATCTGTCTGTCTGTCTCTCTCTATCTGCAGATTCTACTTAAAGGATCTCTCTCTCTCTCTCTCTCTCTCTCTCTCTCTCTCTCTCTCTCTCTCTCTCTCTCTCTAATCTTTGACAGGCACAACCGTCTAATTCTTAGCTCGATTGCTGTTACGTGAAAATTATTGACTGTCCATAAAACAGGGCATCTCTCTTTCAACGCCGTTCATTCTCAGACCCTTCCTGTTTCATAACCTTCTGTGATAAACCCAGAGGTGACAGAACAATAATCCTTTTATATAATAGTTAAGTGGTGGTGTTGCGTCGGCTCAGCATTATTGCTTCTCTTGGCACTTAATATAATGTTGATATCACCTTCGAATGTTTCGATATTGCGCGGTGGCGTCCAAACAATTGTGGCTGCAAATAACGGAGATTGTTCGCGTTCCGAGAAAGAAGTCTTCCTGCAATTGATTTGATGAGTCTCGCGAATGTTGGTTATGTCAGAGAGACCAGAATGAAGGCCAGATGAAGACCAGGATGAAGGCCAGATGAAGGTCAGAATGAAGGCCAGATTTGTAGTTCAATTTATATTCTAAGAGGGAGGGCCTTGAGTGATGACGTTCACAGCCCTGAGTTATGTCTCTCGTTCAATTCCTTCATCTCTTGTTCTTTTTACTATTTCCCTTTCTTTATTATCCTTCATCCTCCTCCTCCTGCTTTAACGGCTCAAGGTTGAAATCTTTAGATCTCTTTCCTTTACCGTTGGATTCAATTCTTTGCTAATATTACCTTTGCTGTTAGTCATCATTTGCCTGGTGTTAGTCTCTTATGAGCTTCTTAGCATCCGAGAGTATAAAACATTTTTGCGTTACCCTTTCTTTTTCATATGTTCTTCGATCTATTTATACACCTTACATATTCTCTAAACTATGTAGCCTACTAACCAACACTAATATTTCATAATATTAAAATATCTTATATTTTCATTTTAATCTCTTTTTAACGCTTTACTGCTTGCCTCTACTTTCCATTTATTTCTTTTATGTTTCTAGCCCTAGGAGAGCTGTTAATCAGCTCAGTGGTCTGGTTAAACTAAGGTATACTTACTTCTTCCTCAGTTACTAACACAACCATTCATTTGTTTTCCTCATTTCCATGCTCTATTTTATATCTTTATACTTAAAGTTTATATATATATACATACATACATATTGATATATATATATATATATATATATATATATATATATATATATATATATATATATAATATGTATATATATATGTATATATATGTATATATATACATACATACATATATGTATATTCAACATCCAATGCTACAGCATGTCTCACGTAATTTAACAAAATTCCTTTCTTTTAATTTTTTATTTCGTCGTGGACTACACTGTTACTTTTTAGTTATTTTAATCACGGCTGATTTCATTAACCTGTAACTTTGAAATTAAATTATTCCTCGTTTCGAATAACAAGGGACCGAGTTGTCTACCTAATTTATAAGGGATTTTTCCCCTCCATAAGCTTTTGCATATCATTAGCCTTGCCATTATTCATACTAAGGGCCATCTTTTGTAACTTGAATTGTTATTATGAATTTAATTTTGTATCTGATTTATTATTTGTCTGCTTAATTGTTCTCCTTTATAATCCATCCACAAATTAAACAAGAATCTTTCCATTTATCTTTACGTAAAATTTTCCATTTGGGATTTATCGTTCAATTTTTTTTCGGATATCAACAAAGTATTTTCATTACCTTGTAGTGAATGTGTTTAAGATATTAAGAAACCATTCTCGTCTAACACACGGACACCTAATGAATGATCCACATAACCCTGCTCCTGAATGCTCTGAGTGCAATGTAATGATAATTACACATTTGCCGTGTGAATGTCCAAGGTATAATCAGCAGCGGCTATCAAGTTGTGCAGACAAATCGATCAGTGAAATTCTGCCAGAAATTTAAACATTTGCAATTAATCAAATTACACACTTTTTGAAAATTTTTTAATTTAATTGACAGAATATATAAAAATAACATAAGTAACAACAAATAGCTCAATGGTCTGGTGAAACTATTTTAATAATAATAATAATAATAATAATAATAATAATAATAATAATAATAATAATAATAATACCAAGAAATCCGAACGGCTATAGAGCAGTGCAGTCAGGTGTAAGTATCCTGATCCTATCTGTCGATGACTTCTGGACAAAATGTCAAGATAAGCTCCTTGCAAAATGATATTAATATTTACGAAATGACGATTTCCGTGCTGCGAGTCTGGCTTGCCTCTATACAATAATTTTAGATATGTACAGACTAAATTAATATAGGATTTCTAAAGAAAGATTTCCGAAGGATAGCCGACGGATACGAAGAGGTCCTGGAAAAGCTGAGTTACCTGACATGCTAACCGTTACCTGTAAACAACCTTTTGGTAGAAGAGTAATTTGATGATATTATATATATATATATATATATATATATATATATATATATATATATAAATAATATATATATATATATATATATATATATATATATATATATGTATGTATATATTATATACATTTACACACACACACACACACACACATATATATATATATATATATATATATATATATATATATATATATATGTATGTATATGTATATATATATATATATATATATATATATATATATATATATATATATATATATATATATATATATATATTATATATATTCCAAAATATATATATATATATATATATACATATATATGACATAAGGTGTTCAAGTCAGTCGTGTATCATTATTTATTCGCAATAACTATCAGCTTACCAAGTCTCAGTCACGAGAATATTGCATCATCGAAGTCTTAAGATGAAGATGGTGGACAGAACGTCTTCTTGTGAGTGGGTGGCCAAATTTCGTTTCCTGAAAGTAATGCAGAAAATTAATCTCTGAGTAGAGCCACTATTAATTTATCTAATTTTTTACCTTTAAAACTGTTAAACTAGTTTATCTTTACAAACAGACTACTGTGCATTTTGATCCATCCGAAATGATAATGTGATTCATAATCGTGAAGTTACTCATTATAAACTAAGTTAATTGTTTGTTGGCTGACTAATTCAGATTGAAAAGTTCAATATAGTGATTTGGTTTTCACTGAACAAACATAAATATTATTGCATCTGATACACAGTCAGTCAGTATGATGTACATCGAAACTTTATATCTAATGCAAACGCTATTTTTGTTTTTTAAAGCAAATATCAAAACATATGTATGACTCTGGAATACACTTTGGATGATTGGCACTGGAAAATAGGAGAGAGAGAGAGAGAGAGAGAGAGAGAGAGAGAGAGAGAGAGAGAGAGAGAGAGAGAGAGAGAGAGAGAGAGAGATGAGTTTATATATATATATATATATATATATATATATATATATATATATATATATATATATATATATATATATATAGTGGCCAACTAAATGCTTACGATAATTCAATTATGCATGAGTAAACAACTCATACTAGTAATCTGAGGGGCAGTAATGTTTTCACATGTAATTGTTTGTGCATGATTTTGGCGTGTGTGTGAGGGTGCGCATCTTCCTCAAGAATCGATAAACGGATTTTGATGAAATTAGGTGAAATTAATTACCGGATGAACCAACATATGTTTAAGTTTGAGGTTTATATCGATGAAGGCTTACCAACTCGTCGGAACAATGTTATCCATTGTTAAGAATGAACAGTTCATAATAGGTCACATGTAAACGATGTGGAATTGGTAATATCATCACACTGTAGTAACACTGACCTCTCATGGTAAAGGGCCAGGGTCACACACTATCAGTAACCCCTCTCTGTATGGAATAAAGTTTATTCATTTGTGAAATCTCGAGAAAGAGATTGGTTAAGGTTCATTTTGCTTTGATTTATTACTCTGAGTTAGCTCGTGTTAGACACATTAAAGACGATCTTGGTGCTGACTGAATAATAAATCTAAATTATCTTTTACATCGCTGGAAGGCAGTTAATATCTTTTTTTACTTTCCTCGTAATTCCAAAAGTAATTTATATAAAAAATAAATAAATAAATGAATAATTCAAAACAAATGGAATTCTAATTATAAATAAATAATTCAAAACAAATGGAATTTTACTTACAAGACTGGAAATTTGCCCCTTACAATTGCTGTCGTTTAAGAAAAAAAAAAAAAAAACGACGAATCAAACTGTCCGAGCAGAGCGTGCAACGTAATATCCATAATTATGCTTTTGACAGCTACGGACTGGGTGAAGGATTTCCCCCGAGAAATAAATATCGCATGTCTTGGAAAAAGACGTCGAGGAAGTTAATGAGTTCGAGGAGGAAGTCGTCTTGAGGAAACCAAGAAAATTGTTTTGGGAGTTTCACGTAGCAGGATGAAAGCGTTTTAACGTAAAGGAACATATCTTTCATTTTTATTTAAATAAAGGCATCACATTGGTCCTGTAGGAGTTGGCTAACTAAATGTTAACTTTTTTTGAGAGATATATAGAGAGATTAATTTAAATCTTAATAATAGAGCAAGACTTCATTCTACAGAGCAAAATTCTACTTTTAACATTCACGTTTGTTAAAATCATGTATCAAGTATGTTCACAAAACACTTGAAAATTATGCAGATTGAACACTGAAGCATTTAGTGTTGAAACTGACGTATATAAATAGAGACAAAGGTATGGAGTTCGTCCTTACTTAATTTTACAAAAAAAAAAAAATGATAATTGTTTCATGATAACATGTATGACCATAGTTTCTTCCTTGATTCTATTTTTATTTTATCCTTTTCTTCCTTTTGAATGGGTATAAAGCAGACCATATTTCGTAGTAAAAAATATGTGAATTATCTATACGCAAAATCTAAATAACTTATTTATACATGAAGCCACCTCTACTGAGGCTTAGTTCTAATCAGTGTTTAAGAATGGAGCCACCCTTTTTATCCTTACATAACTTTCAATCTTTTTGGATTACCTCGTTTCCGTTAGGCGACACATAATAGCACCGTCCTGCAGAGAGAGAGAGAGAGAGAGAGAGAGAGAGAGAGAGAGAGAGAGAAGAAAGGATAATATCTTTTCATATACTTAATTTTCAGCTGGAAAGGTCTCTTGTTCCAGAGACTACTTTACCACAGGGAATATCCTACCTGTATCAAATATCGTGCATATCAAGCTTACACTCTCATTATCATCATTAATGATTAACTTACTACTTGTCTTGGGAACATATTATTGAGTGTGTAAGAAACGTATCTTCAGAGAGATCTTTTACGTCAAAGGAGTAAAAATTAAAAGGTAATGTATTTCAGACTCCTGTATTTCACTGAATAAATGAGAGAGAGAGAGAGAGAGAGAGAGAGAGAGAGAGAGAGAGAGAGAGAGACGAGGAGTTAATTAAAACATAAATTTTCTGTGTGTAGTTGGGAAGTACTGCACGATTCTCAAAATTTCGTAAAGAAACAATGCTACGAAGGTCTAAATCAGTATTTTTATTTTTAATTTTTAAATGAAATTTAAAGGCACACCAGAAAACTTGAAAACTTGCTTTATACAAATGCTGATGTTGTGTTCTGATTGTCAATGGATTTGGGCTATTCTAAGGTTTAGCTTTACGTTACTAACGGATTGTCATTCATAAATGAACGTCTTATTATATGTAAAACCCCCTTTTCAATTCGATAACAATTGCTCTCTTAAACACTAGTTTGAGAGCAACAATTCATAACCAACAAACCACTCTCCATTACTTGTTTTTAACTGGTGAGCTAATTTAATCGAATAAATTTTCATTTTTCTAGTTACTATTTGAATCATGGTACATAGGAAGCTAATACCTAGCCGTGGCTAAGTTGAATAAAATCCATTAAATTAGTTTTCTGCAATTCAATTAGGACTAATAGGACAGTCAGCAGTAATTTAAGACTCCTACAACTGTGTGTGTGTGTGTGTGTATGTGAGAGTATGAGAGAGAGAGAGAGAGAGAGAGAGAGAGAGAGAGAGAGAGAGAGTCTTCAATAGCAGAGCCTTAGGCACAACTGATAGTTTCGCAAACATAGACGGAAATTCACATGAATGATGAGCCGCTCACATCAGCCTAAATCAAGCGGAAACGCACGAGAGCCAACATGCAAACTGGTACAATGGCAACAGGTATTGCAACACTGATTCCTCCTCAACACTCGGGTGAAAATCAATTTCAACTGAAAATGTTCCAGAGAAGTTGCTACGTTTAAATGCTGCTATGCACAGCATAATTGTATTGAAGGCAACTGACACGCAACATAAACAGTCCAAAATAACGAAAAACTTATCAGTGACTTTTATAGAACTGGTAAACAGTAGATAATTTTCAACCGGTAAAAAGACTAGATCAACAGAAATTTTAAATTTGACATTTTCAATTTGTAATTAAAGGAATGCCAAGTAGTGTTTTTGAAAAAATAACCCAATATAACATATAAAATACGTTGTACAACTACTGCAGGATTATCATCAAACAAGTTTGCATTAAATTGGCAAGGATAGACACTACCAGATTTCAAGGGTACAGAACTTGACTCAAACACGATGCGAAACGTCTGAACAAGATCGAATTAAGTCCTGGCCTTTGATCGCCCGTTGAATGAGACGGTTGCAAGCGTCCTGGGACAAACAACATTTGGCGAAGCCTGACCTCACCTGCATTCATTAGCGATCTTCGTTCCTGCGTTGCTTTCCGCCAGAATTTCTTTTTACTTTAGCTTTATTGTAATTTATTTCAATTTATTAATTGAGACGGGAAAAGAGATACGTTTTGTATGTTTTAGTGGAAGAGCTAACAATTATATTATTTACTTTATTGTAATTGATTTTAATTTATGATTTGGAAGGAAAAATAAATGTTTAATAATATTTCAGTGGAAGGGCCTCAGTATTGTATTATTCACTTTACTGGAATTGATCTCAATTTATGAATTTAGACGAAGAAATAAATCCACTTGATATGTTTAGTGGAAGGCACGAACAAGTGTCTTATTTATTTATTGTAATTTATTTTTATTTTAATTTATGAATTTGGACGGGAAAGTAAATCCGTCTGGTATATTTTAGTGTAAGGAAATCAAGAGTTCATTATTAACTAAAAGATAAATATCGAATTTTCCAAATACTCTTCTGTATTTCAGAATTACTATACACAGTTATTCATTTGGTGATGTTGGAAAGGCAAGAATATAGCCTGGTTTTATTCAACAATGGAATGTTGCTCTTATATTATTGCTTCTCTCTTTCTCTCGGCCTGTCGGTCTGTCTGTCACACACAAACACACAAACAAGACAGAGCACGCGTTTGTTTATTCTTCCCTAAAAAATATGACTAAAAAAATAAATATCACAGTATAGTTTAACGATAGTCATATGGTGAATTGATTTTTCTTTTATTTATGTATTATCTGTCTATTTATTTATTCATAATTAAATAACTAATTAATTAGTTAAATAATTCAATTAACTAATTACGTAACTGCCTACTAAATACTTATTTTTTTTTCTTTTACTAAAGCGAGTATAGTAAATTTTACTTCGATCTGGAGCGAATATGACGGAAATTCAGAGCGATCACATCCAGGCGGTTCTGGCAATGATAATGAATCTGACATTGAGTGAAAAAAATAATTAACTGGGTAAAAAGAATAATTAACGAGGTTATAATACGAAGAAAAGATATTGTTAATTAGAGTATGTTCAATTCACTCTCCTTGTATGGAACCGTTCTTATTGAAGGAAAATGGTTCTCAAATTTCTATTGAGATGTTTTTGAAAACTGAGTTCTGCTGACACAAAGGAAATATGACACAAATAATTAATCATTTGTTCATGCAAATGTTTCTTTTTATTCAGTGTCCCTTTAAAGTGGATTTATATCGCTATATCTTGCAGTCAGTATACTGTACTTTTGTTATTCATGACCATTGGTAATGTGACGCCGATTGAATGAAAAAAAATCAATCAAATGCTGTAGTTCGAAATATTTTTTCTTAAGTAATTACAGCTGATTTAATATAAAAAACTCGTATGAATGCATGACTATTTATTTTTAGTTAACACGTTATTCTGGTGATTGTTGTTATTATTACTTTCATTCGCTCTCCTCTCTCAGACTATGTAATTGTGACAATTATTCGATTGTTGAAAGATTAAAGATTTCTAAGATGAATTAGTTTTCTTCAACGAGCGCTGACCTCGTACTCCACTGCGGGCAAAATATGGCGACGGATAGAAAAGTCTTAATTGTTGAATTTGAGTCTGGTAATTTTATAATTCCGTTTTTCATCGCTTAACGACGTTTTCGTTGAAAACAGATACTGCCTTGGAGGCGATATTTTTTATATCTTTTATTATTTCCAATCATTTGCAAAGCTTCTATGTATCTATTCCAGACAGATGAAAGTCAACTATTTATATCGAAGTATTTTCATGCAGTTTAGATTTATTGATCTTAATGTGTCCTATAAAGTTCCTTTATCAAACAAGAAACAGACATACTACAAAATTAATCTTTTGGTGTCCTTATAAAGTTGCTTTATCGCGAACAGACATATTAGAAAAGGAAACTTTTTATATCCTATAAAGCTACCTTTTTCATAGACAGATATATTAGGTATATTTATCAAAATTACGTGGCCAAACAAAGTTGTATTGTCACGAACAAACAGATTAGATTTATTAGAATTTACGTGCTACAAAAATAGCATTTTCCCTAACTGTCAGATTAGATTTATTAATCTTTTGATGACCCTGTAAAGCTGCTCTACCAAGGACAGAAACATCAATTTGATTATCCTTGTCAAGTCTCTATAAAGTTGTTAAGTATAAAGCCAAGACAGAATAACTGATTTTGTCAAACTAAACTTCAGTTATCATAGTACACTGTTAATCAAATATTCGCTTGAAAACAACAGATTTATAAACTAAGTAAGAAGTTGTCGTTTTACTTTAATAGGTTTTATTATAAAAAAAGGCATATAAAAGAAAATATTCATAAAGAAACGTCAGTCCAAACAGAAATAAAAAAATGCTAAACGGAAATGAAGTTCTCATCCAATTAAACCAACCTTTACAATCTAATAAAAAAATTATTTTCTAAAGCGCTTTCGATATTCCAGCCTCATTTTTACTAACGTCATTTTTTTTCATTCAGCCCAACAGTTTCATTTTAAAAGTTGCTTATATAATTGTGACTTTTTATGAGGAAGACTGGGCTTGAAAAGGCGTCAGTGTTTGATGCATGGAAGCTTCTGTAATAATTCATCTGAGCGTTAACAAACAAAGCGAGAAGAATAAATAATTAAAAGGATTCTTCTGTCGACTTTTCCCGCCTCCCTCTTTGGGAATTATACTTCCACGTACATTTAAACTTTGCATTAAAAATGACTGGTTTTCATGTGTCACTTTCTTTTCTCACACACAAGCTTACGCATCTACACGCACGCACACCCACAGCCATGCACACACATGCACACGCACACACACACTGCACACGTCCATCCGCATTCATGCACAGCCCCACATACACACACACACACTCACACAAACACACACCCATATAGCCACATACACATCCAACACACACACACACACACACCCGAACCCTCTTAGAAGCGAGGGGAGAGCTGTAAGACTGTCGTATTTTGCTGGTGAGGATTTGCAGTGATGAGTCTCGAGGGAGACACTGGAATTATAATACCGTGCTTTTGTTTTATTTGGATATTGGAATGTTCTCTCTCTCTCTCTCTCTCTCTCTCTCTCTCTCTCTCTCTCTCTCTCTCTCTCTCTCTCTGCAATACATGCCTATTTTTCTCTCCATTACCTTTGACATTTAGTTATGATATGCTTATCTACTATGTACACGTATATTTCATGCCTGTATATTTGATAATTATGGATTTAGTTGTCAAGGAATGTCTATGATGCAAATTCAGAAGCACAAAAAAATCTCAACGAGAATTTCCTCGAACAGGTTTTTGAAAGGAAATTTAGGAACACAAAATAAGATTTACGAAAGGGATTTCGTGTTATAAAACTATTATAAATGGGATGTCAAAAGCATGGATGTGGAAACTTTTCCTACAATTAGAAAGAGAGAAAGAAATTATCATAATTTTCACTAAAATCGAGCCATATGAATGGTGGTTCTTCTTTCCTGATATCTCTAATCATTTAGAAACGTGTTATCAAGTAAACGTAATATAGGCAAGAACGAGAGAAATCGACAAACATATACATTCTACAATTCACGAATAAAAGTTTTGGAAATCGAGGGCCTGCATTTAATATTTCTGTTCGCTAACTATACAACGGACTTGAGCGTCCGGTTAAATTTTCAGTTCTGGTGCTTGAAATCCATTATTAGATTAGCATTTTTCTCGCTTAGTTAAAATATCATCAAGATACAAATCAAATTTTCTAACCCCGTTAACGAAGGATAAACGCATCGCAGTAATCGTTGCGAAAGGCTTCAATGTCGCTCGTAAAAACTGATGGGAATTTTATAGTTTTACCGCTGACATGAAAAAGAAAACACTCGAATGATGATGTTGGCATTTTTGCCAATTTTTCTTTTTTTAAGTTTTACGGAATGTTCTGGAACGTTGTTAACTTCAAATATTATAGTGCTCCTTACATATCTTCATAGAGAATGATTTTTCTAATAACGATTTTTTTATAGAAATTCATTTCTCGCTATAATGTGGTTCGGATTCCACAATAAGCTGTAGGTTCTTAGCCACGTACAATAAGTCTAATCCTTCGGGCCAGCCCTAGGAGAGCTGTTAATCAGGTCAGTGGTCCGGTAAAACTACGCTATACTTACTTTTGTTTCTTTAATATAATAAAACAATTATTTACACACTCACTCGAGTTTTTGTCCCACAAAATGTTGCCATTTTGTCCTTCTCCTTAAAGAGTCCCGCTTTCTTTGCTTCCTCTTAATTGCCTTTTACATCAGTGGTCCATTTTCCCCTGCTTTCACCATGAAGGTGAAAGCTTTGGCAACACGCAATTGGAGCGCAGGGAAAGGAGAAGAAATTAAAGTAACCTTTGGTAAGTAAAAGAATTGATTTCCAAATTTCTTTCATGTTTTGAACAATAATTTCTATTGCAATGAATTCCTCGGTAAGGCTTGAATGTACAAGGATCTCGGAATAGTTTCATTGCCCAATTTTTATGATAAATTAAGTTTGTATTGAAGTATCCTGGATTATTATTCTTTTTTTTTGTGCTCTCCCTTTTTCTCTGCATGAGTGTGTCTGTACACACACGCACACACACACACACACATACACACTTACGATAAATGAGGGCAATCATTGTAAGAGCTCTTCGTATTATAATTTTAAGCTATACTTTTATGGGCTTTGTTTTGACTTAGTGAGAAAGAGTCCCATTCAACTTTATTATTCTATAATTCCTTGAATAATATAATAGACTTCTATTAAGATTTAAATGCATGACAAGAGAAGTTAACAAGAGAGAGAGAGAGAGAGAGAGAGAGAGAGAGAGAGAGAGAGGCACTATGCTGCCATCCCAGTAACATTCATTATATTTAGTTTCTATACTTATTAACTCCCTCCATTCTTTCAAAACTCATTTAAACTTTCACTGTTCCACCTTCCTTGTTCCCATTTACCCCGCGTAATTTTAATCTTCTTTAGTATACTGTAGAATTTTAGTTTTTAGTACTTTCAGACTCTTTCACTACTATCAGCAGTTTCTTTTCTCTATCACCAATCTCTATTGTATCATTTACAAACACCATTTCTATACATCATTCAGGTCCCTATTTGCACTGTGATTTTACTTAAAAATTTTTGCTATTTTAGTACTTTCAAAGTTTAACTGGTATCAGCAATTTCTTTCCACTATCATCAATCACGTCCAATTTTTGGTTTGGTTTCAAATCTTTCCATACATTTCTAATTTCTACGCATCAATCACGTCCAATTTTTGGTTTGGTTTCAAATCTTTCCATACATTTCTAATTTCCTTACTCTTACTTCCCACCTTATTCAGTACATAAAGATTTTAAATAGTCGTGGATACTTAACACATCATTGCTTCAGTCACTCATTTTATACCAAAGCAGTCACGCCCTCGTACATGAATTATAATAAATACTTCATTTCCTATATCAAAACTCCAGACACTGGAGCAAAACGGACATCAGTTTGAGAACATGCGATAACAAGACAATAGAATGATAGGCTATTCGTAAATTCTTTTACATGTTGAAAATTATTCGAATTATAATAAACCCCAAATTTACAATTATTTAAGGTGTGTATACATTTTTTTTAGGACACCCTATATATATATATATATATATATATATATATATATATATATATATATATATATATATATATATGTGTGTGTGTGTGTGTGTGTGTATGTATACACACATATATTATATATATATATATATATATATATATATATATATATATATATATATACTGTATATTAAGTGTAGGTGTGTATGTGTGCGTACTTGTTCTTTTTCCATATACATATTTAACATGAAAAAAATACTACAAAGGGGAAAAAATAGAACCATAATTACAGTAGGTCACTAAAACACCACTAAAACGAGTGGAAAACATCTCTTTAACCGCCCCCCCAAAAACCCAGGATATAGAGAACGCCAGCGTTTCGTGACAAAGGCCGAAAAGAGAAAGCCATTCAATTAGCTCTTGAAAAACGGTAATTGGATTGTAAAACAGAAAGAGCCTTTTTACGCCCGGCTGACAACGAAAATGTCCGAGTATTGTCTCTCGTTTTAAAAGACCCCCCGGAGCGATTGCATTTCCGTGGGCACCCGAAAATAGAGCGGGAGAGAAGCGAAGAACTTCGTAAAATCATCTGAGGAAATAATACAGCAGTGTTACTGTAAAATTGATAAGTATACGTTTAAAAGATGGCTAATCAAAATAAATAAATGAATAAAACAAAATACAGCAAAATACAAAAATTTACGTCACAAAAGCGGAAGGTACAAAGACACAACAAATACACTAATCAATGTACAAATCAGTAAAACGCACACTAAAAACACAAAAGTGAGGTTGCAGCCACATTTCTGGCCAAAGTAGGTTTTATCTTGATGGAATACAGAACTTCTAAAATGTCGAGGTCTGCAGCAAAGTGAGCAGTGGTTAAAACAAAAAAATCATCCATATGTAATGGGTGACCAGTCTCCTCGCGGTGTTCTCTAATTGCACTGTAACTAGGCTTTGAAAGATAATTGCCTGTACGATATGACTTACTTAGGTGTTCAAACCATCTCATCCAACTGATCTGGTATTTTTCCCAACGTAAGTGGCATCACAACCACTAGACTGCCATTTATATATCAGATTGGACCGAAGGCTTGTTGGTACAGGGTCTTTAATTCCTCGTTTTTTGGAGTCCCTTAATAGTAAGCATATTAGTATAGAAAACACTTGTGAAATCGAAGATAATCATACGCTTGCCTTTCTAGATAGGCCTATTCAGATAAAAAACTTGATAATAACTTTCACAACTGTCTTTAGAAAGCGTACTTTCAGGGGTCTTATCTCTAAATTTCGGTCAGCTACACCTTTGAAATATAAGATGAATTTGATATTGACACAAGTAACCAGAGCATATAAGATTTGTTCTGGCTTTTGAATTTGCATGAAGGATTGGAATTTCTAAGGTTACTTTTAAAAAACAATGGCTATCCGTTGAATTACGTGAAAACATCTATTGGTAAACAGCTTTCGAAATTATATGTAAAATAACAACCTGAAACTACCGATAATGTAAAGAAACCTGTTATTTATTTACCTTTAACCTTTACTGGAACTCATAGTTACGATTTTTTTTCGCAGTTCCTCATTGGGTGAGCGGGTTCCGTTCTCAGCTACCACTCTGTTGGTCGCGAGTTCGAATCTCCGACCGGCCAGTGAAGAACAAGAGGAATTTGTTTCTGGTGATAGAAATTCATTTCTCGCTAATGTGGTTCGGATTCTAAATAAGCTGTAGGTCCGTTGCTAGGTAACCAATTGGTTCTTAGCCAAAAAATAAATCTAATCCTTCAGGCCAGCCCTAGAGAGCTGTTAATCAGCTCAGTGGTCCTGGTTAAACTAAGATATCAATCTGATTTAAAAATTTATTTCTATTTTTGTCCATTGGTTACCCTCAGCTAGATATCAAAATATATTTCACTTTTCAAAATAAGTTAGGAAATTTCTTTAAAATTAAAGACCAACAAACCTTGGTCAATCAACATAAATGGCTGTAGTGGTCCAATCTGAAAAACTCTTGGATGAAATGGTTTGAACACCTAAGTAAGTCATATCGTACAAGCAATTATCTTTCAAGGCCCAGTTACAGTGCAATCAGAGAACACAGCCAGGAGACTGGTCACCCTTTACATATTGATGATTTTTTTTGTTTTAACCACTGCTCAGTTTGCTGTAGACCTCGACATTTTAGAAGTTCTATAATCCATCCAGATAAAACCTTCTTTGGCCAGAAATGTGGCTGCAACCTCACTTTTTGTGTTTTTAGTTTGCGCTTTGCTGGTTTGTACAATGATTAGTGTGTTTGTTATGCCTTTGTACCTTCCGCTTTGTGACTTAAATTTTTGCGTTTTGCTTTATTTTATTTTATTCATTTATTTATTTTGATTAGCCATCTTTTAAACATATTCTTATCAATTTTATAGTAATTCTGCTGTATTATTTTGAATTTTATTATAAGAACTGTAATGTCGTCATTTTAATTTTGTAGGTTGATAATGGGTGAGAGCACTGCTCGAAACATATTCCAGTAAAGTCGTGTAAAATGCTGTTCCGGTTTTGGCCTTGGTCTCCACACACACACACACACACACACACACACACACACACATACACACACATACATATATATATATATATATATATATATATATATATATATATATATATATATATATATGTATCTTTGAAGAAAGTAGTTGTCACTGCAGAAATTCAATTCAATTCTTAAAACTAGACTTCCTGAAAAACAAGAGGTCACTATTCCCTAAAATGTCTTTTACCAGCTTTCTAATTCAACTAGAATTTTTAAAATGTCATTTGAAAGAAAATGGAAAGACCAGCGAATGAAGACTGACAGTGTAAGGAGTAAAATAAACGTTTGTATGTCAACGTTTTATTATGGTATCAGTAACAGTAACTCGAAACGTTTTAATAAATGTAATTGGAAAATTACCTGGACATTAGCATGTTAATTAAAAAGGTATTAGCGAGGCAAATTCGTTTTCAATAACGCTGCCTATAATTTTTTTTGACAGTAATATCCACCTAAATGTGTTCATTGTGATCATTTTCTGATAGAACTTCATTGCTGCTGTAGTTGAATGCAATGGCGGAAAGTCATTAGTTATCTCGTATGTGTTTAAAGGAACCTGATTAGTATATCGAATCGCCCAACGTCTTCTCGAAATCATGGATAACGTTTTCTCTCAAGTACGATCGACAATCCTTCGAGGATTAACCCATCAATCAATGAGCATCATTGTGTATCTCAAATGTCATCTTTTGACGCCGTTTGTGGCTTCGTTTACCAGTCAACTCGATTTAAAACTCGCGAGAGAAGAATTTTAACCAAACGTTGAAAGACAGTCGACGATGGACACAGAATTTGTTGCTCAGTATTGGTGGAACTCAGATAAATACTTCTTTCCTTGACCAGATGTTTACATGTTTTCACAGGAACTTTTTAAAGAACTGACTGTGAGACTAACACCATTCCTCTGAACGTTCAATCCAGAATCCTACGGATATACACGCGCGGGCGCATACACAGACGCATTTATATATATATATATATATATATATATATATATATATATATATATATATATATATATATATATATATATATATATATATATATATATATATATATATATATATATATATATATATATATATATATATATATATATATAGATATAGACCTATATATATGCTATATATATATATATATATATCAAGGGAAGAGCGTCAGATAAGACCAAGTTATCTCAGAATCTAAATTATAAAATTTTACCCCAAAAATATCAAGAGCATTTCTTCGCGGTATCTGTTTCTTGCGGGCAAAAAGAAAAACTCTCCTGCGTTAATATTCCGACGAAGGACAAAGGAGAGACAAAGGAAAAGAAAATGGAACAGAGAGAGAGAGAGAGAGAGAAAGAGAAGGATAATATCCGGAACACGGAAAATATGACCTCCTTCCCCAAACGACTCATGATTATGAGTTTCACTTTCTTTTCTCGACAGGACGGGGATTCCCCTTCTCCCACGGGCAAAGGATGAACGAAATCTCACTATTTGTTCTGAATACGGAACAATAACAGTGGCCGTTAAGGGTTTTGAGTTGATCGTTTAATCCAAGTAAGTGTCAGTTATATATCTGATGCTAATTCCTTGACCAAGGGTTTCCATTTTTCCGGTAGTTATTCGTGGTATAAGCGGTTGTCGAGGAAATTGTAATCCTGGATTTTCTCATCCTAGGAATTGGAGAAGGATTGCGCACCTCGTCTACAAAAATTTTGCGATGCGCTCTTGCCCCCACATTCAATTGTTTAATTTCCAATTAGCGTTCTGTAGCTTATCCCGTTTTTTTTTCCTTTATCAACACATATTTTTGCAAAGTATTGTAAAAGATGGTCTTATTTTTTGTTTCCGAGTATATGAAAGTAACTTTTTATTCTTCTCAAAATATGTACGAATGCAGTATGCGTGTATGTATGTATGTATGTATAATATATATGTTTTTACAGATATGATTATATATATATATATATATATATATATATATATATATATATATATATATATATATATATATATACATGTGTGTGTGTGTGTGTGTGTGTGTGTGTGTGTATATATGTATATATATGTATGTATGTATATGTATGTAAGTAATATATTTAGATCTTTCTGATATGAAACTCTTTTTAAATTTATTTACTTATTATTTAGTTTCCTATTTAATTTTGTTACGGCCTCAGTAACCGAGATGTGATGCCAGTTTTAGTAACCATAAGTAAACCAATTAATCTTCTCAAAATACTCTATAATTGGAAAATATATTTGCTAAAATCAAAAAGACTACAAGAATCTTGAAAAAGATCGACCTATCTTTTGTTGAGCTTGTACTTTGGTATTTTTTTCACCCAGTGCCAGCTTGAGTAAATTAATGAAAGTTCATTGTTCCAATTTATGTTCAGTGAGCTCATGTCAATTACATAACAGCCTTGAATGGATTGACAGGTCACATAGGATTTGAATAAAACTGGATGAATAATTAGACAAAGTTTTCATGCAACGGATGCATGAATGTAAGTTGCAATCCATGCGTTTACATCCATATTATACCATAAGATATTTCAAATTGCTGTATATTAATAATTTTTTTTTTATAATTGGTGAGCCATTTTCAAAGGAACTTACCTTTCATTCAGAAGGAAAAATTTTAGGTGATATAAATGATTATCAACTTTACATGCATATATATTTATATATATATATATATATATATATATATATATATATATATATATATATATATATATATATATATATATATATATATATATATTTGTATGTGTGTCATTATATATATATTTGTGTGTGTGTCTCTCTCTCTCTCTCTCTCTCTCTCTCTCTCTCTCTCTCTCTCTCTCTCTCTCTCTCTCTCTCTCTTTACCATCACGCATACAGTATTTTCCCTTTCTCTTTACCCAGTTTTGTCCATACTAAAAATTTATAAAATACAATAAAAATTATTATTACTTATCAAAATAACGAAATAACTAAATTTTACGCCCGATAATATGACTACATGATTAGTGGAATTTTCTAATCTGTATTACTGGAATCTCCAAGTAATTAATGAGAAAAATCTCGAAGGTAATGCGTTCACACAGTAAGGATGAAGCTGGGACAATTAATAAGTGCTTACCAGCTGAGTATCATTGATGACTGAATTCAATACTGTTTAAGTCTTGCTGCTAATAAATACATGTACCTAGTTCGCACTATTTATCTATTAGATTTATCTTTTTTTTAACAGAGGTTGAAGAATTGGAATATAAAATGTAGGCCAAAGACCAAGCGGTGGGACCTATGAGGTCATTCGGCACTGAAGATAGCTTTGAAACAATTGTTAGGAGAGGGTGGAAAGTAAGATGGAAGAAAGAGAATATGAACGGAGGTACAGTAAAAGGAATGAGAGGGGATTGCAGTTAGGGGCCGAAGGGACGCTGTGAAGAACCGTAAGTATTGCCTAGAGTGCACCGTATGAGGAGCACTGATGGCGCTAACCCCCCTGCGTAGAACAGAAGTTGAGGAGTCGGCACATGACATTAGGTAGATAGAAAAATTAAGTTGAAATATGAATGTATTTACTCTTTGAAATCTGTGATTTGATATAAGTGTGATTTGATGACAAGTATGAATACCGGATTTAAGGTTTGTGCATTATTATGGTTTTATTAACTGAACAAACCAACGTTATTTCGTAGCATTTAATCGCGGCTGTAAGGTATTAATTCCCGCCGTCTTTTCTGAACAGCGACTCGGCTAGAAAAAAATAATAAAATAAAAATATAATAAAACAAAAATAAGATAAGAATTTAATAAAAATTTAAAAACCTAAATAAAAACCCAAAATGAACGAGAAGGTGGTGGGTTACGGGCCATTCATTTCCATCACAGAATCCTTTGTCTCTCTCAGTTGTCTCTCTAATCTCAATTTGTCTCTTTCTCGGGACAATTATTCACAGGATTACCCGCCAAAAATACGTGGCGCTGGTTTGGAGAGATTTCACGAAATCTTGATATCCACAATTTTAGAGGCTTAAAAGAGGAGAGGAATACAAATCATTCTGTCTGTGGAACAGTCTCCCTGATGTTGAGCAACTGCAACCTCAGAAGTTCGAAGGAAGATCCAATGCATTTTTACTACCCTAATACAATTTTCCTTGCTCTTTGAGAATTTACTTACATTTTTATCTTTTTTTATTAATTTGTTAATAATCGTTTCTTTTTTAATAAGCGATCTCTTCTTTCTGTATTTCCCATTTCCTTCTGTTACTTCTTTCTTATGAAAGTCATATTCTTTGGAAGGTTGAAGTTCAAGTCAATGGTCCCTGTAATGGGCTTGTTCCATAACATCAGGGTTCATTTCTGAATAATAATAATAATAATAATAATAATAATAATAATAATAATAATAATAATAATAATACTTAATCTCTATTTAATATCATTCGCACAATTTTTTTCAACCCAATAACGGCTCCGGAAAAAAGTTGCCCGAAAGACGAAAGGCGGAAGGAAGGAAAGAAGGAAGGGAAGGACACGATGAAAAATGAATGGGAGGGAGAGAAAAAGAGAGAAAAGGAACGGACAGCGAGATACAAAGGATTTCTTCACGACAAACCGTCTTTTTTGAGGGAGAAAACATTTCATATCATAACAAAACAAAAGAAGAGAAAAGAAGAGAAAAAATATCTCTTCTTTCTTTTTTATTCATCCACCGAAAAGAAAGTCCGCTTTGGCAGGGCAAGGATTTTTCACGACGAAATTCCAGCTGTCTTTGTTCTTTGTGCTTGGAACGCTTTCACTGCATTCCAAACGATTCGGGTTTTGTTGATTTAGTTGAAAGAGCTCTGTCTGGATCCAGGAAAAGTGGTCTTTTGTTATATTTTTCATTTACAGGTCAGTGACAACGTTCAGAAAAGTGGTCTACTCACGCGTTGTTAGATATTTTTTCATTTACAGGTCATACTGTACAACGTTCAGGTGGACAACAGGTCTACTCATATAGATCTTATATATGTGTGTATATAATATACACACACACACATATATATATATATATATATATATATATATATATATATATATATATATATATATATATATATATATATATATATATATATATATGTGTGTGTGTGTGTAGTATGACTTTTATAAAAATAGACAGTGTATATCTACTCTAACACTATTGAAATCCGACTTTCAAAAAACAACACCTATTCCGAAGCTTAAATCGACCATTCCTGTCCCATCCCACAAATTTTGACTCATTATTAAAACCTGCTCCTCAACTTTCCCGTATGTCACAAATTCTAAATCGCTAGTTACAGAAATATAACAAATGTTGCAAATAGTTTTAATTATGACCATATTTTACCACATCAACCTTTCACTTATTTTCCTTGTTTCTTTACATTTCCAGCTGAAAGCCCTCATGGACAGAGTCAACAGACTATAAACCCAAGAGGGCTCTGAAGGTAACTCAGCCTACGGAGAGAGACAAGTTATAAAAACAGGTGATAAACAAATAAACGTGTAGGAATAGAAAATGAAAAAGATACACCTGAAATTCACTGCATTAGATAGAATGCGTCCATGATATTTCGTGATCTCTAATTCCTTCAACGTCTGTTCTGGAGAACATCATTTAACTAAATTATATCTTTAACAATATATTGCTACTTTAAACAGAAAACAGCGAACGCTGTAGAAATTCGAACACTAGTTCAGGCACTAATTAAGCCAAAGCAAACGTACTCTGATTGCCATTTTGAAATCAGGTACGTCCAACAATGTACCCTGAGGTTATCAAATATTGACATGACTAATACGACCCGGATTTGCGGAAGGATTCCTTGCGGAAAAGGCTCTTGTTCGCACGTGTATCCGCAAAGAGAGAGAGAGAGAGATTTCCGAATCTGTTTGAGGAGGACGGATCTACTTCCTGTTTTACTTTCCACGATAAACAAGGAAAAGCAAACATGTCTTGGTAGAGAATGTTATTGGTCACTCAGTTCCGGGACATTCTTTGGCAATGATGAGCGGTTTGTGTTTATCAATCGAATAAAATCTTATGGACTGAACTGGATTCATGGAATATAAAAAGCCGAGCACTAGGGCAACCTCAGCCTATCAGCGAGAAGTCAGTGAAAATGGGGAGCTGGAGTGGTTGGACAGCAAGATAAAGAGATCCAGAAAATATGGGAGATGAAGTACAAGGGTCTAAAGCCCCCTTATTTGCACTAGGAACTAATAGTTAGAGATGTTGAACAGCAAGACTGAAGAAAGGAAATGGATATGGAGGTAAAGTAAAAGGGTAAAATGTGGGTGCAGTTAGGGGTCGAAGGAATGCTTCAGACACCCTTTAGATTATAATGTCTACAGTGCACCGCTTAAGGTCCACTGATGGCGCTACTCCCTACGGGCTATTGGGACAAAACGTGAAAACCGATTTTTTTTAAATAAGCAACCTTATTCTTTTCATTACATGAAGAAAAGAAGAATGACCTAATTTCATTCAACTATTTTATTCATCCACAAACTTCTCGAAAAGGTAACTTTCAGAATTCATCTCTCTCTCTCTCTCTCTCTCTCTCTCTCTCTCTCTCTTTTGTAAACAGGCACTGATTCAGATAAATATTAAATCAATTGATTTCTACCCTTGTTTCCTCACAGAGATTGTTCTTCCATTCAAATTTATCAGCCCACCTTTAAGATTTCAACCCTATAAAAGGTTTATGATTCGGAAAGTAAGAAGATAAGTCGACGAGGATTCAGACCCACTCGGATCACGAATTTTGTAAAGTATAAAGTATAAATTATGAATTATAATGCTCTCACCCGGTTTTATTTTACCGAGAGCGGTATCTGGAATTTTTCACATCCACCTTCAAAGTTTTCTATCGCTAGAAATTTCCTTCCGTTACGATTCGCTTCTTATTTTTAATGTTTCAGTTTTAACGTTAATGTTTCCTAATTCGAGGCTATTGTACTACCACTTGCTATTTGGCTGAATCTTCAAAATATAAGATATTTATCTAGTATTGGCCTTATTGTTAACAACTAAGGTTGTTCATCTGAAAATATTGTTGAAACCTAAGATTGATTTTAAGATTAGATTTATTATTATTATTATTATTATTATTATTATTATTATTATTATTATTATTATTATTATTATTATTATTATTATTATTCAGAAGCCGAACCTTATTCATATGGAACAAGCCTACAGGGGTCACTGACTTGAAATTCAAGCTTCCAAAGAATATAGTTTTCACTGGAAAGAAGTAACTGAAGGTAATGGGATATTCAGAAAGAAGAGATCACTCATTAAAAAAGAAAAGATAAATTAACAAAGTAACAAATAACTAGAAAAATATAATTTAATGATTACATAGAGAAGTGAATTAGGGTAGTAATGAATTGCAACTTCACTTGAACTTCTGAAGTTCCAGTTGCACGACATCCTCAGGGAGTCTGTTCCACAGTCCAACGGTGTGAGGAATAAAGGACCTCTGGAACTGAGACGTTCGACAGCGAGGCACATTTACTGCATATTGGTGCTGTTGCTGTTCAGCGAATCTGGTTGCTCTCGCCAGGTAAAGGGGATCAGACTGTCCTTGTCTGATATGGCAAAATACTTCAGCTTAGTCGTAACACTGAAGTGCAAAAGTGTTTGATAAAAATGTAATTGCTGTTTAATGTAGGGTTTGATATGTATTTAGCAGATATGAAATTATTGCCTATTTATCTATAATGAAAATGAACCTCGTCATTTCCCCTACTTTAGCATCATAGGTCGGATGGGACCTTATTTACAGAGAAACTTAGAAAATATGTTATTACCTTTGTGGTTTTACATAATATTCGTGGGAATTGTGTGTGAGTTATAGGGGTTGGAGATGGGTGGGTGATCTGTCCTGCTGAGAAATACATGTTTGGGGTTTAAGAAAAAAAAGTTGGATACACCTTTCCTGAAACAGAGTAGCTTTACTTTCGTCAAAAAATATATGTAGAAAAAAGATCACTAGTCTGTCAGAAAATTGGTACCTGCGTCCGTCTGTCTGCCTGTCTCTCTCTCTCTCTCTTCCACCTTTCTAAGCTTTAGTTGTCTTCCCCAAATTTACGATGGGCGACATTTATATGTTAAGTTGGAAATGCTTTTTATTTTTATCATTTCTCTTCTGGAATAGGCCTCGCTTTCTACCGCTGATCTTGCATCTTCTCTTCCAGTAGATAATTGGCTGGATTTTGCATTCGTAAGAAGCGCAATTTAACATCTAAATTTTTTTTTTTTTAATGATATGCTTCTTTCAGTTTCACTTTCATCTTCTTAATGTCTTAATACTACTGTATCTGTATTACTTCAATGAGATTATTCTGAACATGCGTTTTACTCTTACCGTCTCCTTTCCTTGATTTCTTTTCATTTTCCTAAAAAAAAAAACAATCAATTTTTTTCTGCAGCATGTCCTCAGGCTTATTTTGCAAGTGAGGATAGACTTCTTTTTCCAAGGGAAAAATGGGAGGTGGATTGATTTCCGCCTCTTATTTTTATCTTCCTTTTTGTTCTTATATTTTTTTGAACCTCGAATGAATGAAACAATATTTCCATCACTTTACTGAGACAGATTCTCCATTCTCAGATTTTATGATGTCATTTAAGAATTGCGTTGTTGTCGTTTTCCTGCTTATTTATTACAGCATTTTTATGCGTGTATCTATTTATGTAAAATAATCTGGTGATCTGTATTTCATTAATAGACATTGCATTTGTTTTGCACCTTATCTTTACGTCGGAAGGTAAACGGTTGTAGTATGACATTATAGTTTTAAAATTGAAATGAATTCTTTACGTATAAATTCATTTGTTAAACGTGTGCATATGTATGTGTGTGTGTTTGTCTACCAAATGTGCATATGTACAGAATTAATTAATCATTGAATAACTTTACTCAATGATTATGTAACAAGCTGAAAGCTTGATC
>NC_089795.1:44875267-44877767 GCF_040412425.1 Macrobrachium rosenbergii
TAGTGTTGGCTGTGTAGCTGGTTTTCCATATCTTGGTGGAATAAAGTCGTCAATACCTACCTTTTCTTAAAGTAAGTTAAGACCATTATACATACATGAATACACATACACAGAGGCAAATATATATATATATATATAAATATATAAATATATATATATATATATATATATATATATCTGTATTTAACATTCGTTATTACTGAATAAATACTCCATCATTACAGTTCAGGTAAATCCACCCACAAACACACACACGCACACACTGTCAAACCCATGACCACCTGACCACTAAGTTTAATGCCAGTTCTGTAGCTGACAGCTCTATGACTGTCGATTTGGACCTTAAGTAACTATGTGTCGATCCAATATAGGTTCCTCGATTACATCGAGGACATGTAAACTTATAAATAACACACGAGGTCATTAATGGATCCAAACGGTCTGAAGCTGCAAAGGCTACCGATATTCAGTGGGTTTGTGGGTATAATTTTGATTTTCACGGCAGGGAGATGACGGGATATTAAAGATTGGAGTTCTTTATAAAAGGCTGTATCGTGAATAAAATGAAGACTGGCACAGAAAGGTAATTTAGGAACGTGGGGAGTAGGATGACGTGGAACAAAAATATTATATAAATATTTGGAGACGTGTTTAAAGAATAAGTGGGTGAGAAAGCAGTTGCTGTTAAAGTATTTTTGCAAGAACGCGATTTCATTGTGGAAAGCTTGCCAACTAGAGGATAGAGCAAAGGCTCGGTGAAGCATGGTTAATACGGAATTAATCTTGAAATCAAGAGAACAAAAACTATAGAGCTGTCAGCTATAGAACTGGCACTAACCTTTCAAATCCCGAATTTTCCAACATAAGGGATCATGCCGATAAATGCAAATATTCCATTCAGTAAAAAGACTTTAAGTTTTTGGGCAGAGCCTCGAATCATAAGCTTTTAACAATTAATGAATCATTGTTTATTAAAAAACTGGTCCCCTCACTGAACACCCATGCCACGTCTACACCTCTTTATCTCTCGTGAACTGCTTGCTTTTTTTGGTCAGTCTTTCCTCTTGCCTCCGCACTCAACGGTTGGTCCAAATTCATATTCTTATCTGTGTTTGCTTTATTGTAACTTATATTGTGTATTTTAATATTTGTCACTTAATGTTATTGTACTAATTAGGTATTATTACTTTGTAGCTTGAAAATGATGCCTGCTGGTTGGCTTCAAAAACGTTGCAACTGAATAAATATGACTTTCTTGACCTCATTGTCTGTATATATATATATATATATATATATATATATATATATATATATATATATATATATATATATATATATATAAATAAAATATACATATATATATATATATATATCCGATATATATACACTACATATTTACTGTCATTAATTATTTATTGACTA
Source organism: Macrobrachium rosenbergii (assembly GCF_040412425.1). Taxonomy (NCBI): domain Eukaryota; kingdom Metazoa; phylum Arthropoda; class Malacostraca; order Decapoda; family Palaemonidae; genus Macrobrachium; species Macrobrachium rosenbergii. Next base: position 44,876,690 of record NC_089795.1, read on the forward strand.
ATTTTTTTAACATAAACGTTCTTTACAATACGGCATTCTAATAATGAGACTTATTTGGCAGTTGTACGTGCCCGGCCAGAGAAAAAAATCAGGGATTTAATCCCTAAAAATCCAAAAGAATTCCCATCCAAGGATGGAAGAGTGTAAGGTTCAGTAAAACGAAGAGCACGGAAAGAATTCCAATGCCAGAAGTCCGAGGAATAATGATTCCTACAGAGCAAATGTGAGGATCCTCATTTACTACGGGTGTGACGAGGTCCGAAAATTGGACAGTCTCTCCCAAGCTCAAGGAGCAATGGCCGAAATAATATCTAAAGTATGAGAGAGAGAGAGAGAGAGAGAGAGAGAGAGAGAGAGACAGACAGACAGACAGAATGGATGTTGCATCAGATGCCTTAATCGTTAATTACGATTAATGTCATTAGTAAAGAGCAGAATGCATTTGGAAAATGTCAAGTCTAAATAATTAACCGGAAAGCGATGCCTGATATTTCATGACTTAGTAAAGGAATCGTTGTGACGTCAGTAAGTTATGACGTCGGTAAAATATGACGTCAATAAGTTTATTTGGATGATGGGAATAGGAAATATAAAACTGATATATTTTCCTTTTGTCGAAAAGCGTTAATCGTTTGACTGGCAATAATTCGAAATGACTATAAGATTTAGATATAAATCATTAAACAATGATAATCACGACATCTTGGAGGCTGTTACTGAGCAAAATGACATTTGAATATTACTATTATTGCAATGCTTTACATTGCAATAAACAACTTACAACAAGGAACTCGGAAAGTTCAAGAAAAGCTGAAACCAAGTGAAAGAAACTCAAGTTTTATACATTTCATTTTTTTGAGAAACAATTCTATTTCGTTTTTCAAGCAGCCTCTTGATATGCATTGATTTTTTTACGTGAAATCGACCATGGATAAAAATGGCGACTAAAATATTTTCTTACTCAAGTCTTTTGAGGTTATTAATTTGATACTTATTTTCTAGTTCAGTTCATCATGTCTGTTTCCTGGCATTATTTTATTATCAAGATTTAGGCGAAGCTTCTAAAAATGAAGATATT
>NC_089795.1:44882767-44897767 GCF_040412425.1 Macrobrachium rosenbergii
TATGAAATATTTTTGGACTGAATGTTTGGAGTTCGTGTATAATATACACCTGACGAACCTCGGTTATTTGCCACGGAAAGAATCAACAATAATTAATGGAAAATGTAAAAAAAAAAAAAAATCATAATTAGAGAAACGAATGCGAAACAGTGAGAAATATATGGTCTAGACTAGAAGATATCAATGTATGTTAATACAAAGAATGCGTATAGTATACATCCATCGAACAGACTCCTGCGAGTGGGGCCTGCGCAAACTGCTTCATTAGTCCATTAAAATGCCAACAGGAGACAGCATCATTCATGAAAAGTGTTTTGATGCTATTGCCGGCAAGATTTTTTTAGGAGAAATTCTTTATCCATGTCCCTATTAATTTTTCAACAGTACGAGCGAACACTGATGTTGGTCTGCTCAACACTGAGATACCAGAGAAGTTCTGCTCTGCCTCCATTATTATTATTGGTATAGTTTTACCAAGCCACTGAGCTGATTATCAGCTTTCACAGGCCTGGCCCGAAGGATTTTTTGTATTTATATCTTTTTTATATTTTGTCAATTAAATTACAATTTTCCGATAATGTTATAATTGATATTAATTGCAAATTAGGTTTCTGACAGAATTTCACTAATCGATTTATTTCCAGAACTTGATATTTGCTGCTGATTATACGTTGGACATTCACACATTAAATGTTTTATTGTTCCTAGCTCCGTCTAAAACTCAAGAAGTAGCTTTATTTCAATGTAACCTCTTAAGTAGTAATCGAACTTTGATTCTGTCTAGCTAAAAGCAAAGGAAAGTTCAAATTAATCAGTGGAAGTCAACCTCTCCTACAATTTTCCGCTCTTTAACCGTCTTTTCTCCCTTAATTAGAATTTTGTGCCTCTGTCTTAGCACGGTCAATGCTTTGTTTATTCCAGGAAAGTTGTGTATAAATGTTATGTTAATATATATATATATATATATATATATATATATATATATATATATATATATATATATATATATATATATATATATATATATATATTTAATGTTGCAGCATATATTCCTGCAAATCCGGTAATTCAACCAAAGACTGATGGGATTACTTACCCCGGACGTTGCTGTTCCACACCTATGTCAGTACAAATCATTGCTTAGCAAACGTTTTGAACTGCGACGTTTGTTCGGGATGTTTTGTGATTTTTCGTCGGAATTTTTAAACGTTTTACCTGTTTAATTTTTTGTTAAATAATCTTTTAGCTCTCTCTAGAGCTCTTGCTTTTTCTTGTTTCTTCCCTCTCATATGCACAAACATACATATATGCAAAAGCTTTTACACACACACACATATATGTGTGTGTGGGTGGTTGTGTGTGTGCGTGTGTGTATGTGTGTGTGTATACAAGATATAATAATCATAATAAAAGTGACAATTGTAATGAAACTATGCTACCATTTGAAACATTTCTGTACTAAGTAGTGATGAAGCATGTTATACACACATATACACACACACGCACACACACATACATATATTTGTATATAAATATACATATATATATACACACATGTATACACATTATATATATATATATATATATATATATATATATATATATATATATATATATATATATATATATATATATTCTGGAAATGAGTGCATTAAAATTAATGAAAAAGTCATCATATTTTAAACAATTGCAAAAATAGGGCTAGAAATTTTCATTCCACCAAAGAAAGACACAGAGACACACACACACACACACACACCCACAGAGAGAGAGAGAGAGAGAGAGAGAGAGAGAGAGAGAGATGAAGATCGATCAGAAACCTTGAAACTAAATTATATTGCTCATTTAATTTTCCAATTAGAAAACTTAGAAGGGAAACTGTAGTTGTCTGTTTAGCTAAAACTTTCATGCTACCTAATGTGGTGCTTATATTATGTTAAACAGAATTATATAATAAATCAATTTAGCCAACTGTTAAACAGGAATATTAAAAAGAAGAAATATAATCCTATGTATAAATACTGTTTTTTTCTGGTAGCCTATTCTATTTTCTCTCAGAGCAATATGGTAAAAAGTAATTATTTTATTGCCCCTTGGACTGCTGGCCTCTCACGGGGAAATTTACTCTAAATCTGACTTATAAAGGGAAACATTTTCCCAGATAACGTGCTCCATAAATAGGATTCCTGTCCACACAGGGAAATCCTTCCATTTTCTTTCGGCCGCATCTGGTATTTTTATGTGTTGAGCAAAGCTTTGCAGAAGAAAGATGTATATCTTTTCTTCGTTTTTTTCAAACCATTGTATTATCTTCTCACTGCCCTTTATTTCCTTTCACGGCTGCCCTGAGATTTTGGAAATAATTTCGATGTCGTTTGTTATTCTCCCTTTTTCTACGTGAAGTAATTGAGTAAAACTACCAGAATATAAGGACAGAATTTATGTGAATACAAAAAAGAATCATTTGCACATTGCTTACAATGTAATTTCACTAGAATTGATTCAAACAAATGTGCATAGTCAAGGTTAGGTTATAGGAAAAATTATTTATTTTGATTTTACAGATAGCAAAATAATAACTTATAATGTTCAGCATTACTATCGTTAGACAAATATATTAAATACTAAGTACAGGCAAGTTACAAGTAATAGGCTTCAACATTTAGCATCGATATTGTAATTTTTTCAAACAAGCAACATTTACAAGATATATTAAATGTAATGCAGGTTTACTTACTAAATGTGCGAGTTTATCACATAAAATGCCAAACCATTTACTACAATTTAATTGTAAAAGGAAAGTAATTAACAAGACGATAATTCCGTAAAAAGGGAAGAACGTATTGCACTGAAATAATGGCTACGCCAATCATCTACCCTCGAACTCGGGGGAATATATCTGACACATGTAGCAACGATATAGCTTTTTCTTTCCCTTATTTTTTCGTCTCGATAAAAGCTGGCGGATGGAAAACAAATTTTATTTCTTTTCAAAATGCTTCGCTCGGAAACTTAATCTCCGCAGTCTTTCAAACACCGGAAAGTTTTCCCAAGCTACTACTTAGTTCTTATTACGTAGTTTTTATTCCATCAATCCACATTTTATCTCCTCTTTGTATCCATCTTTCTCGATGCGAACTCGACAGTCAATTAACAGTTGGGAATATTTTGCAATACTTTCACCATCTTGATTTTTTTCTTTCTACCTGCGCTAAAGAGATTATGTCCTTGTTTCATCTCTCTGATCTTTTTTGGTTTGATTCTTAGAAGGATTATGAAAAAAGGTATAAGTTGATTTCTTTCACGAGTGAGAGAGAGAGAGAGAAAAAGAGAGAAGAAGAGATGCTAGAGTGTGAGAATCGGATGTGTTAATCCAATCTATTTATATATATATATATATATATATAATATATATAATCTATTCAATATATATATATATATATATATATATATATATATATATATGTATGTGTGTGTGTGTGTGTGTGTGTGTGTGTGTGTGTATGTGTGTGTGTGTATATGTGTGTGTGTGTATTTCAAATTGGTTCCAAATAAGATTAACCATCCGTTATCCACAATCGTTTTGGGATTATGTTTCTAAGACCAAGTTTCTCTCCACCACGGCGTAGAGACATTGTCCAGACTCTCTCTCTCTCTCTCTCGTAAAAACTCCACAAATACCTTATTTTCATAACCCTTCTGAAAAATAAATAAATCGCAGACACATTGAACCAAGAACATAATCTTCTTAGCGCAGGTAGAAACAAAAAAATCAAAATGACGAAAACATTGCAAAATATCCCCAAATGAAAATTGACAATTGCGTTTTAATCATGCAAGTTGCATGCAAAGAGGAGATGAAATGTGTAATGAAACTATACAATAAAAACAATGCGGCAACAGTTTGGAAAAGGTCGGTGTTTGAAAAGCTGCGAGATTAAGTGTCTTAGCGAAGCATTTACAAAATAGACATAATTTGTCTTCCAACCGCCAGCTTTTATTGAGACACACAAACGCACACGCAAAATGGAAATAAAAAGCTATTTCGCCAATACACGTGTCAGTCATATTCCCATGAGTTCGAATGATGATACGTGGAATAATCATTATTTCAGTGCGGTGCTTTTTCACTTTTCGGATTATTATTATTATTATTATTATTATTATTATTATTATTATTATTATTATTATTATTATATTCAGCAGATTAAATCTATTCACATAGAACAAGCCCACCAAAGGGAGCATTGCCTTGAAATTTAATCTTCCAGAGAATATGGTGTTCATTAGAAAGAAGCAACAGAATGCAACGGAAAATACAGAGAGATCACTTGTTAAGAAAGAAAAATAATTACATACTCTCCCTTTAACTATTAATTTATAGAAAATGATTTGGTATCCCATGAAATAAACTCACACATCCAGCGAGTACTGTTGCATTGTAAGAAATGAATCTTTCCACCGTAAGGAGATAGAATATGAAGAACATGACTTTGTAATTCAACGCCAACAATAAAATCAGCAATTGAATAAATCAAAAGTCTATCGCTTCATTTTGAAAAAAATGTAGATATTAACAAAGCACATCGAAACTATTTCCAAAAAATATAATAGGTCAACTGTGAAAAGGATAAACAGGGTAGCAAGATAATAATGCAATGCCTGGCAAAAACATTGCTTAGCTGAGCACATTAAAATACCAGATGCGGCCGAAAGGAAATGGAAGGATTTTCCTGTGTGGACAGGAATCCCATTTATGGGACACGTTATCTGGATAGACGTTTCCCTCTATTTGTCACATTTAGAGTAAATTGCCCTCTGGGAGACCAACGGACCAAGGAACAAAGAAACATTTCAATTTTTATCATACTTCTTAAAAAAACAGCAGAATGGGTAATCAGTTATTAACATTATTTATACATTAGGCTATGTTTCTATATGCTTACTTAACAGCAGACTATAACTGTTTATTTTTATAATCTTATTTAAAAACGTAAGCACTACCTTCTGTAACGAGATAGCTTTCGCTAAACAGACAACTAATTTTTCTGTTAGGAAAATTTAGTGAACAATACAAGTGAATTCCAAGAACCATGATTCATCATCCTCATCATCATCTCTCTCTCTCTTTCTCTCTCTCTCTCTCTCTCTCTCTCTCTCTCTCTCTCTCTCTCTCTCTCTCTCTCTCTCTCTCTCTCTCTATGTAGAAATACATGTTTCCAGTCATATTGCACGATTACTTATTTGATATATGATATATTTTCATACATTGTTTTCATGTAACCGTTCTCTGAGGGTATATATTCGTGAACGTGTTTGTGTGTGTGTGTGTATATGTATGTATATATATATATATATATATATATATATATATATATATATATATATATATATATATATATATATATAAGCGCGTGTGCGTATGTGTATGTATGTATGTATGTATGTATAAATGCAGATAGATAAATATGCTTCGGAACACTTTCACGATTGAACAAATTTTCTTTTCTCATGATTTGAAACGAGAAAGCAAAATGAAAGAGTGTCGTCTATTACCATAACCGGTCGACTCCAAACACAGCGGAAGGCAGGAAAGGAGAAACAAACTAAATGATTTTTATACGTGGAAAGAATCACTGCAGTGAGAATAAAACCTTCTAAAACAATGAAAAAAAGTAACACGATTTTGTTGACAAGTCTTGGGTCTCACAAAAATCTTAGAATCAAACCAGAATAATTCTCATTCGGATTTCCGTTCCCTGACGAGGCATAAAACGATAGTGAATGACCAACTTACGGTATTTTTAAAATAATACGTTAGTGTTTATGTAAGCAAACAGTTTTAAGTGGGGTTTTTGGCCAGTATTTCGCTAGTTGATCTGTTGGTGTGGACGGCATGAAATGGTTGTTGTTACGTCATATTCAGCAAAAAATCATTATTTATTTAATTAAATTTATTTAATTAAATAAATAATGATTTATTTATTTAATTAAATTTCTGTAAATAGTTTTAATAGGAACCTGACGAGGATTTTTGTAGGTCATTTGCTCCAGTTTGCCCCAGCATGCGTGTTTTTGTAGTATAGGGGAGCGAAAGAATATATATATATATATATATATATATATATATATATATATATATATATATATATATATATATATATATATATATATATATATATATATATATATATATATATATATATATATATATATATATATATATATACATATACATACATATATATATCATGTATATATATATATATATCTATCTATCTATCTATCTATCTATCTATATATCTATATATATATATATTATAAATGGCCTTTATATATATATATATATATATATATATTGTATACAGTATATACCAGCCCAATCCTCTCACTACTGTGATGGCAAAAGTGATCATTACTAAGACTCCCCTTCAAGTCGGTTCGTCCTTTAGGGAAATGGCCTTTCCAGCTTGCGAAGGAAGTTGCACAATGCAAGCTATTGCTAGCTTTGTTTTCGAACGTGTTTGCTTTGAGCAACAGGCACTGCATTTTCCAAAGGGGTTGCGAAATGCAATCTCTCTCTCTAACACTGAATAGGATGATTTTAATTATAAAGAGTTCGTTATCTCTGATGCTTTTTTTAATTCATGATCATATTGGTGAATATGAATTACTTAACTCTCATATTTTCACTTCTTTTAAGATTATAATTTGTATAATTATTGTTATACTTTCCTAGTTTTCACATTTCTTTCTATTTCGTTATTATTATTATTATTATTATTATTATTATTATTATTATTATTATTATTATTATTATTATTATTAAGGATCCGTTCATGACATGATTGCAATTGACAAATATGTTTCTACAGGACAACAGAATGTTTGTATTAGTAGAATGACTCTGTAACATCGACTGAAGTAAAAGAAAATATATATATATATATATATATATATATATATATATATATATATATATATATATATATATATATGTAAATGTGTGTGTGTGTGTGTGTGACACACACACACACACACACACACACACACACATATATATATATATATATATATATATATATATATATATATATATATATATATATATATATATATATATATATATATATATATATAAAGCATGGAACTTCAAACTATCTTCATTTTTCCCTAGTTATGTAAAGTATATGACTTCGTCTAGGAGGAATCTCTATTTGTGCTAGTTTGTAACGCCTCTCTCTCTCTCTCTCTCTCTCTCTCTCTCTCTCTCTCTCTCTCTCTCTCTCTCTCTCCTCGTAATAATCGCATTTTCATTAACAAAAAGTTTTCTTTGTGTTGTTTTAGTTATAAATAAATTGAAGGTTAATGGTTCGATGTTTACAGGATTAAAAGAATGTTTACAGGATTAAAAGAGAGGGAACTTCTGCTGGTATGGAAAATGAAATGTCTTGGAAGGGTGTAGTTCTCAATGTCTGAAGTACTTTGAAGAATATTCTTTAATGTTCTTTAATCCGGAAAACGACTGTGTGATGTAACGAGTTTCCGAAGACTTTTAGTTAGGAAGGGACAGAATTTCGTAACCTTTCCTCGGCTTTGTTAAAAAAAAAAAAAAAGACAATTTTAAGTGGAGAGCTCTGTCTGTCTTTCCAGGAAATTAGCTGTCTCACTTCTTAGTCATATCTCTTTCTTAGATGTTTCTTTTCTTCCTGAATAATGTATGAAAACTTATTACCACATGGACAATCTTTTCATAATAATCCACAGAATTGAAATTTAAAAACTAAACTAATTTTGTGAAGTTTATTTAAACATTCAAAATTTTTAGAAACGTAACGACTGAAGTTTATAACCATGTTCTAAGTCTTTTTAAACAAAAGGAGAATAAAAAAAATCGAAAAAAGGAAACTGTTTAGCTTTCAACTTCTTTCTAAATCTCTGGAAAGAAAATTCGAATCTGTAGCCCCCCAAAAAACTCTTTGACGTTTAAAATCGCGTCAAAGTCTCTGAAAACAAAAGAAGAATATAAAAACTCGAAAAAAATGAAAAGGAATTTTCTGACCACTGTATCCTCCTGTTCCAACAAGATTTCGGGAGAATTCCGATTGACTGAACATCCCATCGAACATAAAAATGGGATTTTCCGGTTTTACGTCGAACCTCTTGATGCAATTTTCGGAGACTCGTCTCCTTCATTTAATTCTTTGGTCTCTGACGTCACTGAGACTGGGGGTGATTGGAATTCTCGAAGTGGAAGTAGATTTTAGGCTTAGTCTACTTTTGGTTAGCAATGGACTGTAAGAAGCCTTTGTTTATGCATGAATAATTTCAAACTTCGTCATTTATTGCGATTTTTTTCAATTTACTATTCAATTATAGCAAATATATCAGTCAAACAGTCTGTTATATATATATATATATATATATATATATATATATATATATATATATATATATATATATATATATATATATATATATATATATATATATATATATATATATATATATATTTTGACTCACGTCGGGATCGAATCATTAACTGTCTTTCAGGTGGAAGGCAATTTCGCTATCCACTAGGCCACACAAAGTCTAAAAGAAGTTGGAACCTGAGAATTTTGCAACTGCCTATTTATGTTGGAATTACCTGGGCAAGCTAACTGCTTGCATACCAGCGAAGTTTTCCCCAACTTCCCGACCCAGCAATGACCCAATGGACAGCATTTCATTCGAAGAAATTATCCCTTCTGGTGAATAAGATAGAAATAATCAACATCACAATCACGTGTGGAACGAAATAAATTCTGACTCACGTCAGGATCGAACCCAGGTCTTTCAGGTGGAAGGCAAGGGCGCTATCCACTTTGGCCACACAAGTCAAACAGAAGTTGGAACCTGAGAGCAACTGCACCCAATTATGTTGGAAAAGTACCTGGGCAAGCTAACTGCTTGCATACCAGCGAGTTTTCCCCAACTTCCCGACTCAGCAATGACCCAATAAATCTAATCCTTCGGGCCAGCCCTAGGAGAGCTGTTAACCAGCTCAGTGGTCTGGTTAAACTAAGATATACTTAAGGGGAGGGAGGAAGGGAAGGAGCAGAATAATTGGGGAGGGGTAGAAGCGAGTGTGTGCGGATGGGGGTGGGAGTGGAGATCGATTGGGAGACAGTCGTTTCCTGCACAGATATAATCAGTGCTATTAAGCAAGTGTCAATGAGGCTTTGTATCATTATGTCATATTAATTCTTGGATACATGACTAAGTCACTGTCACAGACATGCCACTCACTACTGTACATAGATAGATAGATAGATAGATAGATTTATTGACCGCAAAAGTACAATACTTATATAATTACAAAAGATTCGAAACAGCAGTACTTTCGTATCTTACGAAAAATATTTTTTTGGTCTAATTAATACCAGACAGTTCTATATAAAACGACTTTGTAAAACGGAACCCCTCCACATCGATTGCCTACAATTCCAGTGACGTAATTTAAGGAAATCTTTCAGTGATTATATATAAAGTAATTTGACATCAACAGAACCTTACCCGTCTAATATCTTAGCTTGCCTTTCTGACAACTTTATATTTTCTTTGGTGGAGTAAATATTGGACTATCTTGCGCTTTAATTAATAATTCAACTATATGGTTTTCACTTTGATGCATCCAACTTAATTTAGGTGGGGGCGGGGGGAGACTGATAAAATGCGGGAAATTAAACGTTTCCTATGGGAAATGACGTTAAAGAAGCGCTTAAAAGCACAATGTTACGCCTAAAGCGGAAAGGGTTACTCGGTAAACACACGAGATCGCACGAAGGGAATTAAATCTCTCACCTTTTATTTTATACGTTTACATTTCCTCCGGGCAAGATGGGAGCCCCTTGACGCACGGACACACACACACGCACACACACAAAGAGAAGATAAAAGATTTCGAGTCTCAAGAGAGAGAAAAAATCTTAATTGTAATTTTCCGTTTCTCCTCACTCGTCTTTTCCCATTATTCGAATCTCCTTTAGTTGTCACAGCTGTTCAACTCTCTGCTCCACAAATAATTCTATAACACAGACAGACATAGAGACAGCTTACAGACTGGGAGAGAGAGAGAGAGAGGAGACACTCTGTAATACAGAGAGACATATTACAGACCGACAGCTAGACAGACAGACAGTCAACAGACAGACAGAAAGGGGAGAAGTGGCGCAGGGAGGGAACATATCCTCTATTATATAACAGTAACACATTGACGTTCATATGACAGATCCATTTAGAGAAAGGTTGCCTTGTGTCGAAAGTATTCCAGGACTTTCTTTTAGCTTTCCCTTCTCAGATAATAAAGATGTTTTGAAGTTACGAATCTTTAGATGTCTCCTTATGTAACGAAGAAATCTGAGAGATATGAAAGTCTTTGTAAGCGACTAGCATGGGTAATGAATAGATATTTTTGTCATTTGTCGTAATAAAGAAAGATTAATTGAAAATTTTGTTTTATTTACTAATTAATACAGGGTGTTGCGGTTTATAAACATGAGAATGGATGTTACAAGTGTTCCTGCTCCTAAAACATGTAACAATAGTTCACTTGCCGGTATTATTTATTGGTGATTTCGTGGATTTGCATTATTGTTCGTGTGTGTGTGCGTGTGTGTGAAGGTGTGCACACTCACAAACTCACACAGACACACAAAAGCACTACATTGTGAAAGTTTATATCTGAAACGATTGTACTTTCTTAGATAAACTTAGCGTATCTAATTCCCTCCCCCCCCTCCCTCTCTCTCTCCTTGACGTCAATGACCTTTGGTGCAACAAAAGATAACTTGTGAATTATTTCCCCTCTCTCTCTCTCTCTCTCTCTCTCTCTCTCTCTCTCTCTACCTCGTTCTCTTGACCTGTACATTGCTGGGTTGCATCAGCAATATTCAGTAGAATACTTATATGAAATGTCATCATAGCAGGGTCAAAAATAACCATGACAATTGCAGAATAAAAAAAAACTCTTAAATAAATACCACTGAGGAGAGAGTATCTCTCGTAACCTTTTGAAATATTTGCCCTCTTAAGCTGACATTCAATCAGCTTGAAATGTGGTCTTAGGTAATGTCCTTCTGCTCCATTTAATCCCTAATCGGGGTCGCTGTTTTTAGTGGGCCACGTTCAGTTGTTTCTGTTTCAAACAACTCTGTTTATTGATTGGTTGCTAGATTTTGACTAAGGTGCCTTTATGCCAGCACGATCCTTCGCCCTAAGGCAGCCGATAAGTAGGGGAAGATTTTAGGTCTAGTATGGACGTCCGATATCGGCCCAGCCAACCTAGCTCGACACTTCTGGTAGCCGATTAGTTAAGTATCATTAGGCCAGGTCTCAAAAAAAAGTTAAGTATACCTTAATTTTACCAGACCACTGAGCTGATTAACAGCTCCTCTAGGGCTGGCCGAAGGATTAGACTTATTTTACGTGGCTACCAATTGGTTGCCAGCAACGGGACCTCAGTTTATTGTGGAATCCGAACCACATTATAGCGAGGAATGAATTGCTATCACCAGAAATAAATTCCTCTAACTCTTCATCAGCCGGCAGGTCAGGTCGTTACTTGGTTGGGTAACCGATAAGGAAGTCAGGCGATGTAGGAACTTGAATGCACTTTTCATCATCATTTGGAGTAAAAGGGTATGGTCTAACAACCTCATTCGAAATTCCTCTTAAAAACTGGAGGGTGAAACCATATATATATATATATATATATATATATATATATATATATATATATATATATATATATATATATATATATATATTATATATATATATGTGTGTGTGTGTGTATGTGACCTCGTACGCAAATAAAAAAGGCTACCGTTGTGTAAAAAAAAAAAAAAAGTGAAATTATTTCCCCATCGAAAATAAAATCCTGCCTTCCTTAAAAGGACCCTTCCAAACCACAATAATAATAATAAAGAAATATATAAATTGATAAATAAAATTAAATGAAACTAAGAGAGGGAGCAACTTGCCTATAAAAGTCAGTAAAAGACAGGAAAAAACTTCAGTAAATATTTACCTATCGAAGCAAAGAAAGCCAATATCCCTTCTTGGTATGGCCAAGGCAAACAAACACGGACGACAGAAATAGGATTAAGTAATAAAAAAAAAACATATGAAAGCAGTCAAAGGATCACTGGTATTACCAAGGAAATGTTATTCCTCAAGCAACCAAGCGCACTGGCTGGTGTGGGCTTAATCAAGGGTGAATACACACTGATCAAATAATATTCATTTTGTCGTGGCATAATAACTTTTCCTATTTAATGACATCGAAGGGCAGTGTCAACAGGAGCTCACAGTGGCACGGAGGGCGACTCCGAACCCCTTTGAAACATTAGCTAATGGGTTCCTTTACGTAGGTGGCTACGGACCTTTAGTCTGCGATTAGACAGAGGAAATCACCGACGAATTTCCAACACATTCATAAAAGTAAAATTTTTATAACTGTGTTTCGTTATCTCTTTGTAGCGAGGTTTTTTTACGCAGAAATCACTTAGGATGTTCGTACCATACGTTCCGTTTGTTATCCTTCTTCGTATGGTATTCAAGCGCACTGCTCGATTGCGTTTCAAGTAAATATTTCTGACAATAAAACAATACGTTCACACACACACACACACACACACACATATATATATATATATATATATATATATATATATATATAGATATATATATAGAGAGAGAGAGAGAGAGAGAGAGAGAGAGAGAGAGAGAGAGAGAGAGAGAGACTACTAACATATAGGGGTTGCTAAATGTCTCCAGTAACTGATGAACAAATTAAAAGCAATCTTGGTATATGTTTACATAATTCAGGAAATCACATGTATTTATGTACATGCTAATTCTTCTTTTATGGTCCCCGATATAATGTGTTATCCGCAATTTAATTCGGTGACACTTCAAGCACTCCCTCTTGACTTACTCATGAGAGAGAGAGAGAGAGAGAGAGAGAGAGAGAGAGAGAGAGAGAGACTTAAAGGCTTCCCTCTATTGATTTTGTCACCTCCTGGCCGAAGGCTATTTTCCTCCCCCGCACGGTTTGACCTGAATACCAATTTTATGACAAGATGAAATTTTACAGACTTTTCTTCTTTTTTTTTAGCTTTTTTGTTCGTTCTCGTCAGTTACCTTTTGTATGGATCATTAGATTATGTATCATAATCAACATAATAGTCATTATCAACAGGCGGAATTGAAGGATATATATATATATATATATATATATATATATATATGTATTTATATATCAAACTGAGTATATATATATACTTGTGTAATATGTATGTGTATATTATGTATATTGGTTCAGTATCTAGACTTTCTTAAAATGACGCGCCATTTTTTAGTATCTGTGAAGATATTATTTCTGTTGTCATCTTTCGAAAATGACGCAATCTTCTAGAATGTCTAAAACAAATCTTGCAGAATCGTTGTTCATCCCTGATATTCCGTGAATTCCGTCTTTGCGATTTAGAAAACAACTTTTGTTTCATACTATCCTTTTCTTCATCTTCCTTCTATATATTCTATATTCTTCCTCTTTATATATATATATATATATATATATATATATATATATATATATATATATATATATATATATATATATATATATATATATATATATATATTTTTTAAACAGTCAATTTAGACGCTTTCTTGGAATTCTTCATCTGGTCCTCTGACAACAATTCCCCCACCCCTCACCCCCTCCCCTACACCCTTTTATCCTCCAGTACAACATTTTATATTAGATTTCCATTTTTTCTCATCTCTTGTCTTTCATAAGCAACATTTTTGGTAGATTAAAATTCTTTTCTACATAAAATGTTTACACCACAGTATTTAATACTTTTATGTTTTATTATATACTAAAATGGGACAAAGTCTGTTTAACTGATTTTTGTTCGTAAATAACGTTGTTGAAGGAAAGGTATCGAATAGGGAAGATATAAAGATTGTCATTTCAAATAACTTTTTTTTTGGATTTGTAAGAAATAACAAATGAAAGAGCAATGAGGAATGCCACCGATTTTCGTGTATTACGTTTCGTTTTATTACGAATAGTAGTATACGCAACCACTCGATTCCATATATTACGTCATGCGATAGAGAAACGGAGGAGTGGGCGAACCATATCTTTTAAACAATTAAGTATAAAATATTAAGCATTAAGTAATTAAGTATTAAGTCCATAAGTGAGCTCCTTTCACCAGAACTCAGTCTTGATTCTTTGCTATCATAGGAGGACAAATGATATCCAACCCCCACCCTCCCCATCTTCTATTTACCACCTGTATTTCATCATGCTTTTTTTTCAATTTTATTCTCTGATCTAATATTCATTATGTTTCTATGCTGGCCTTTAATACTATTACTTCTAATATTAACACTACTTGTACTACAACATTGATATCTCTGCTGGTATAGACAGGGGTCAGTTAATTTCCTTTCCATTTGTGTTTGTTTGTTTGTTTGTTTGTTTGTTTGTTAGGGGATGGGGTGTGTCTGAGGGCAAAGGATGCACTCACTGAGATATAAAATGGAACCGTTTCCTGACGATAATTTGGTTAGAGTGATTTGTTTTATTTTAATTCCCGTTAACTGCGAAATCAGGCAGGCTTCATCTCTCTCTCTCTCTCTCTCTCTCTCTCTCTCTCTCTCTCTCTCTCTCTCTCTCTCTCTACTTCATTTACTGATAGAATAATTCAAACATAAGTCTGTTCTGACGACTTTTCAATATTTAAGATTTCACATGTGGATCCTAACCGGATGTGCTGATTTATTTTACCTTTGTGATTTAGTCAATAACAGAATTATTCAGTTGCTTCTTTACAGTATACATAGCACACTACGTCACTGCAAACCGGATACAGCCTTAAATCAATCGCTTTTTCTTTTTAGTTTCAATGGAACACACGATAAATGTCAGTTATTGCTCTA
>NC_089795.1:44905267-44920267 GCF_040412425.1 Macrobrachium rosenbergii
AGTTTGTGAAGCAAATATGCTAGGGCATTATTAGGGACCTAAGCCTCAGAGAGGTTTGCTCAGTGACCCCTAATTATGGTGGCCCATAAGCTTTATTCTATGCATTCGACGATGCGCTGTCAGGTCGGATTGCCGGGCGGTATAAGCCCTCCTCTACAGGAACGACGAGGTCAGGTCAGAGTCCAAGCGGTCACGGAACAGGGGACGCTGCGTGCGTGCCCAGACGATATTTTGTTCTTTAATGCTTTCTCCTACGTCTATCTTAATTGGTAGATTGGAAGACTGCCAGATGTCGACTCCCTGGTCCCTCGTTTATGGCGACTCGACATTCACGGTGAGTCGATTCTTGTTGAAGCTTCGTCCGTTGACTAGTACTACTGTAATTCACATTATTTCTTTGTTTTTTCTTCCTTCAGCCACCACTTAGTGTATATGTGTTTGAAACGATTAACCTAGTATTATATTGTTAAATCAACCCCGTTATTCAGTAAAATACCTAGGATTTAGGGTAAGCAAAAATCCAGGTTAAATCTCTGATACTTTGTACCTCGCGTCAAAGATACTTGGGAGAACCGTTGCGTTTAAAATCAAATTCATCTCAAATATTCTTTGTTGAGTTAATAACATAACTGGCACCTTTAGCTAATTAATGTCTGTCTTTGAGGTTAACTTTTGCAGCTGATGGCAGGATTACGTGTAATCTTGGTTTGGGGCCGTAAAGTATATTGAATAATACGCAGTCAACCAAGACCTCGTAACATTGGCGACCGCGTAGAATCTAAAGTACATTTAGAGAAGAATCTGGAGAAAGGGGAATTAAAATTACATTAGTAAAGATAAAAAGTCAGATATTGAATTCCATTTCATTCTTCAAACGAAGACCAGGTAATAATAAGCAGTAAGAGAATGATTATAATAACGAGTGCTTGAGAATTAGTATGGAAAAGTTTGCAACTCGAAACGAATCACAATTTGCTATTAGTTACTAAGGCAGATCATGAGCCCAGTTCCTTATACACAAGTAATGTGAAATCGCGTTAACTTCCGATCGTTATTGTTTGCATATAGCCGGAATCATTCCAAAAACCGTGTCAGTGAAGTAGCAAACAATTGAAATAGTAATTTTACAATAAAGGTACCGTTCCAACAATAAATTTACGCAGGCAGGCTAGCATTTCTCTTTTCATTCTTTGTTTAATGTCCGGGTGAGAATACGATAACAAAGAAAGACAAAGTTGTTTGGTATTTAGTTTTCCATCCGTAACGTAAACGCTATGCACATGAGTGGTATATTTAAAGTAAAATCTGGATACCACCATTGGATGCGCGTTGTTTTTAATTTGTTTGAAAAGAAAATACCGCCATCTCTTGGATTCCTCCATGATGTTCGCGCGGTTGTTTGAAAATTGTTCGAACTGTTTGTGAGAGAACGGCCATTTTGGTGTTCTTCGCCGCAGAAGTTGTTTTGAAATTTGAGCCTAACGAGACCTTGGCCGCCATCTCAAGACCTTATTGTGTGACCTCTGCGAGCCACTCTTGGGGTCATATATATTTTTTTCCTTTAAATGCAGACCCACCTCGCAATATCTTAGCTAGGAAAAAACCAAAAAAGATAATTTCGGCTTGAGAAAGATAGGTAACAGTTAGGAGTAATAACAAAGTTCCTGAATACCTGCTATAAAAATCATATAAAAAGAGAATTTAAATTTTACGATAAATTTTTTTGGCGTCGACTCCCAGGAAAATTAAGATAATAAAGTAATCCCTAAAGGAAGTCAAGACACGACGCATCATATCATTTTATTAAAAGATCCATGCCATTGTGCGTGTATAAAATCTTTGTTTACATGTTCTCCAAGCAACAAGAAATTCGCTGATTGAAATCTCCTCTCTCTCTCTCTCTCTCTCTCTCTCTCTCTCTCTCTCTCTCTCTCTCTCTCTCTCTCTCTCTCTCTCTCGTCATTCAAGTAGCACATTCCCTAACCTAAGTACTTTGTGACCCTCTTCAAAGAAAGAGCAGCCACACTAGGCTAATTAATTCAATACAATAAACAAATAGAAAAACACCTCTGTCCACAATAGATGAGACAAGTTAAGAGTAATTACGATACAGTGATAAACTGTATCGGTCACAGTGAGACCTGCTATCCAGACCAGAAGCAAACAGTAGTTTCACCCTCTGAAAAAGAAGGAGGCCAGCACTGGGGCCGGTAGGACCAACCACTCCGAGGATCTTCAAAAAAAAAAAAATTCACTTTATTCCACAGTGCAATAATTTACCTTTGTCATCATGAATAAGCTTACTTTTCTCTCTCTCTCTCTCTCTCTCTCTTTTACCTTCCTTTCTCTCTCATTCGATTGTTGCACTCTGCAGAAATTGTAAGTGCTTTCTCCATATAGCCTAGTTGGACTCAATGAGGTCCCTAGGAACACATTAGCACCATAAGTGCCACCAAGAAAACAAAGAACACAGAAGAAGGTTCTTCTGGGACTAACCTGCACCAGTGCTGGGATACTGAGTGCCACCAGTGTGACTACTGTGGCACACCCAAACTACAGAGCCACCTTTTGAAAGGTGCCACGTCATGAAGAGACACTTCCTCGCTGCCCAAATGCAGCAGTGCGACCCGGTTAGGCGCCCCTTCCCCACAGAACCATGGCAGCAGAGCATTATAAAACCTTCCTGGGGCTGGGGACGCGGCTTCAGGTCTCACGGCTTCGGAACTTACCACACAGGGTTGAGGCAAGTGGACGACTTGGCCAAGCAGGAGAAGGAAGAAAGACTCGAGCAGAGAGTATGAGAAGAACAGAAGGTGTATGAAGCGAGCAAAGGCAATATCAAGAAAGAGAAGAAAGAAAGAAGACAGCATGAGTTAGCCTGCAAGAAACTGAGTTAGCTAAAGGAGAAGGAGCTCGAGCTTGAGAGAGGCGAAAATGGAGAGAGAATACCGAAGCTGGCTGGCATCAAGCCTCCAGTCCTACACCTGCTGCATCAAACGCTCAATTTCGAGCATCAATTCCCTAGTCCCCAAGTGGACTGAGGATGAGCCAGAAGCATGTGGCTGGAGAGATCGAGGCTCTTCCGATAACTACAGCACCACGGGATGGAGAAGGCAATACTAGCCAAGCATATGGAGAGGGAAAAGCCAGGCAGCGCTGGCTCACTGGAGAAGAGCCAGAGGGCAACAACAGCGAAGTTCGTAGGAGTCATTACAAAGGCCACGGATAACCCCAGAAAAGTGATTGATTCGAGGTCTTGCCAAAGGAAGTCAGCTGGTCTTGGACGGAATGGGCATGTCCACAAAAGCCCAGTCCGATGCGGCGCTGGATTTTGACTCCTTGGCGCGACGTTTGAGGATCTTTTCAATCGGACCATGAAGACCTTTTCAATGTGTGCCTGGAGCCCCTTTGCGGTATATCTTAACGTCAAACAGCCCTCCACACTTATGGAAGCTTGTCGCATGGCTGATTCGTGAGGCTTTTTCAATCAGTCGCATAGCACCTCTCGAAGCAGATCATCCCTCCGGCCTGCCTCTCGAACTCCACTCTTGAGAATGGACGCCCCTGGCAAGACCCTGTGCAGCCTATTGCAGAAGGGGCCACGCTGAAGCTGAGTGCCGATACAAACTCGGCACTAATAAGCAGCCTAACCTCTGGCCCGAACTCGCTCCCGATTCATCCAGCTCAGCCCTCTCCTCCAACAGTTACTGCAGGCCACCGAGCCATCCAAAGGCCCGTGCAAATCCTGACAGAACTTTTAGCCACTACAATGCTGGATCTCCGGCCTGTCCACATCATGTCCCCCGCCACCAAATTTGTCCAACCTAATCAGCCCTTCATTTTCTGCTGCTGGTCACGGATCCTTTACGAGACTGAAACCCAGTTCATCTCGGTGGCCCCTCTTCAGACACTGGCCTGCAGTGACCCTTCAGGTCACAGTAGACACTCGCGAGACATTAGCCTGATCGCTAGGGCCCAAGTGCCAGCCAGTGCCATGGTTGACAGAAGAAACCCGGTGGGAAGTAAAGTGGATAGAGAGACACCGCCATTACCGTTCCCTGCGGTCCAACTCCAGGTAATGACACGCGGGGCATGATGCCCCACCGCCTTGGCGTGGTAGGTCAAATTCGGCGGTGGCCTTCTTGTTGGGTCGGGATCTTCTGCGGGCCGTTACCAACGCCACTCCAGCAGCCACCTCCTCCACGGAGGCCCCTGGTTGCTTGTAATGACAAGCCTCACTTCCGCCCACAAAGTGAGGTCATGGAAGAACCATAACCCTATTTCAGGCCTGGCCCTCTCCAATCGCGAAGGGCTGGCCCCGCAGAGTCCTCCCCTCCCGCGAAGAGATTCAGGAGGAGCAGTACGCTGCAGGACGTGCTGACGGGCGAACCCTCCACAAATTGGGAGGGCTTTGCCCAAACAAGCGCAACGCCAGCGGACGCCCGAACAAACTCACCGGCTCTGATCTCCCGCTGGGAACAGGAGATCTCTGCGCGGCCAACCACAAGTCTCGTCCGGTGTGCACCTCCGGACCTCATCAGGCGTACCTGGACCCTCAACTGCTGCCAGTGCCACTTGCGAGCACGGGCAGTGCTGAACTCAAATCCGTCCCGGGCGTTGAACTACCAGTGGAAAAAGGCCCCCATGGCGGGTCTCTAAATCATGATGAATCCTCCTCCGGAGTTTAAGTTCCCCATGCAGTTGATCATCGCGACTGGAGAGCCTCCAGCACCCGAACCTTCTTCTTTGCAAATTTGACTCAGGATGAACCCTGGAGGATCGAATCGTTACCCCCTTCGCGGAAGACCAGGAACTGGCAGCATCACCGGACGCAGAAGTAGAAGAGATGGCTCTCGCTCGATTTGTCGCAGCAGCCGGGTAGGGAGATCTCCGCGGCTTTGCGGTGCCTGACTTACGCCCATGGCACTTCCTGGCCTGTCCCAGGTCGGTGCTCTCATCACCTGCTAGGCCAGCTACTGATAGGCCTTGGAGCCGAAGAGAGAGGGGCGGAAGAGGCCAGTAGTTGCCGGGCTGTAAGCTCCTCCTGGCACTAGTGCCCTACCGGCACAGTGCCCTAACATCAAAGTGATCCTGACCCCTTGCCCAGAAGGTAGCCAGTGTGATCTCTTCTTATTTATTGCCTAGCCTGGAAGCCGCAGCAAGTACAGTACATCAATTTAGTAACCTTGTTCTTTCCACTTACCACCCAGAACCGCAGTAATCATACAAATAACCTAACTAATTTCAAGTAATCTTAACTATTGACAGCTGAGAACCACGATATCGTGACACGCATGACCCTAAGACACTCAGTAGGCACCCATTTTATCATATGGCAAGCCTCATGAATTAACTAGTAAATTTTAATTGTGTAAACATAAACCATGTTGTAATTTGGTTAGAATATGAACTCTTATGTTGGTGCTACAGTCGGGTTAGGATAGGTTAGGCTGAGAATATCATAGAATGTACCACTAGGCTAGGTCTAAAACACATCTCTTGATTGTAGGAGGTAGCCTATAATAACCGTGAGCACCTTCAGTACTATTAGAGGGTGGGTAAGTGGTGAATATGGCTTTCATATCCCTATCTAGGGTTAGGTAGTTCTGTAGCTAGGTAGGCTAACCAGGACTATTCTAATCTGCTCGGGAAGGAGGAAGTGGCCTGAGAAGCGAACAACGCCCAGTATGAACCTTCGCGGCCCGAAAGGAGTGAGGAGGCTCTTAAGGGAGACTTTATAAATGTGCTGCTGTTCGCCCTCGATGTATTTAGGTGTAGGAATATTAGTCCGATTGACTTCGACAGAACATCTCTGCCCGCCAGTGGGCTAGGCAATTTAAAAATAACAATCACCGCGGTAGACAAATGACGCCGCGCAGGCTGGAGAGGTTTGTAAACAAATGTGCTAGGGCATTGTTGGGGACCTAAGCCTCAGAGAGGTTTACGCTCAATGACCCTAGTTGTGGTGGCCCATAAGCTTTATTCTATGCATTCGACGATGCCTTTGTCCAGGTCGGATTGCCGAGGCGGTATAAGCCCTCCTCTGGCGGGAACAGAAGCGAGGTCGGGTCAGGGATCCCGAAGAGTCCTGCGGAACCAGGGGGCGCTGCGTGCGTGCCGAGAGCGATGTGCTTTGTTCTTGTGCTTTCTCTCTACGTCTATCTTAATTGGTGAGTGGGAGACTGCCCAGAATATGCGACTCCTGGGGTCCTGCGTTTTGCTTGTGACTTCGACATTCACGGTAAAGTCAGTTCTTGTTGAAGCAATTCGATTGACTAATTACTTTCTACTGTATTTCCACATTATTTCTTTGTTTTCTTCTTCAGCCACCACTTAGTGTATATGTGTTTACGAAGTCTAGATTAAAGCTAATTATTATATTGTTAGCTTAACCCGTTATTCAGTAAAATACCTAGGATTTAGGGTAAGCAAAATCAGGTTAAATCTCGATGCTTTGTATGCCTCGCGTCCGAATGCTTGGGAGAACCGTTGCGTTTAAAATCAAATTCATCTCAAATATTCTTTGTTAAGGTTAATAACCCTTAACTGGCGACCTTTGGCTAATTAACGTCTGTCTTTGAGGTTAACTTTTGAAAGCCAAGTGGCAGGTTACGTGTAATCTTAGTTTACAGGGCCATTAAAAATTACGTAAATTGAATAATACATGATCAGCAAAATATCCTCACCGTAACAATATATATATATATTTATATATTTATATTGTGTGTTATTATTGTGTGTGTACAAGTTGCTGAGTATCTAACAGGAAACCCTATAGATGCGGATCACGAAGTATTCGCTGATTGGGACGCAACTTTCCGCAGACAAAGGTTTGTTTTGAAGTCCCAAAGTCAAGAAAGTAGCACAAAGGACCCGAGATAAGTCTCTGTTAAAAGTAGGTGCAGGAAATGTCACCGTGAAAATGTCTTCGGAAGTTCTGATAATATAATTCTAAGATTGTCCAAAAAAATATTTTTTTTTTAAAGGAAGAACTTCTGGTGTCTTTAGGCTTTTTCCAAACTCTATGAATGCATTGATTCATGAAAACACTGGTTGGGGGAATTATTCGATTTGAACATAATTTTTTACGCTGAAAAGGAACACTTCTGTTCTCACTCTTTTCTTCTTTATATTATTATTCCTATTGTCTCTCTCTTTTTTTAAGGAGCGTATTTTTATCCATTGACATTTAGTAGTACAATACAACTAGACTTCGTTTCTGTATGTATGTATGTATGTATGTATGTATGTATGTATGTATGTATGTATGTATTATTATTATTATTATTATTATTATTATTATTATTATTATTATTATTATTATTCGTAGTAGCAGTAAGCTTTAATTTTTTCTTAAAACACTGGAGAGGTAATCGAAGGAAATTCGCCACAATTAATTATTAATTAATTTAAACAACAACAACTGCTTTTGATTCTTAAATCCACTGGTGCCATGAGACGCAAAACGATCGTCATGTACCAAATCCCCCAAAATGTACCCATCTTCCTGAAGAAGTCTCCACTTAAAACCCCCTCTCGAAAAGGGAGAGGGAGCTCTCCTCAGAGTGACCATAGAGGCAAGTACCGGTCAAAGCGACCTTTTGGAAGCTCTTGCCTTGTGGAGAAAAGGTGCTTTTTAACGGAAACATTCCTCGCCGCCTCAGGGGTGGCTGGAACTTGATGGGTTGTGGTCAGAGGAAAGGAAGGAAATGGGCTCTGCTCTTTCCAAGTCAAGATGATCTTGCCAATAAACCTTCTCTCCTTCCGGATCAATAGTTATGGTTTCATAAACATTGCAGGAAATTCGGTCTTTCTTGTATAAATTATCACGATGTAATTTGAATGTTTTACATTCTCGTGATACGTTTTATTTTCCTTTCCTTTATATTATGAAATACGCTATAGATCTAAAAGTACTGAAAAAGTTAGAAAATATATCTAGCCTGTCTGTAAAATATCATAATCAGCAACAACAGATGATAACAGTAAAGACATGATATTACCAACGTGATAATAGACGGAAATATAAGAATAAAGACGAAATTTATCAACAAATTAGTTAAAAGACAAAGCTATCATTATTTTCTGTATGTAGGATCATAATATTGGTAAGGAAACACTTGCGATTTCTAATCCCAAAATAATTTTCCTACCAGATTTTCCAAACCGAGAAGAAAATGGTTTTACCTGCTTCTCTTTATCAATTTTCTTCTCTGAGTAAAATATCTATCTATTAGGAATATATTTACGGAGTTTGTTTGTGATGCTTGGAACTTTATCTTTTGCTTAGCCCCTAGCTTTTGTTTAATAGACCACATGGCCACGCAAATGCTGTGTCTGAGTAGTGCGGCGCCATCTCATAATTGTTACATCCGTAGACCAGTCCTGGCCTGCTGTCAACTAGTCCGCCCAGCTGTTAATGGTACCGGCGACTGCTGAGGTTCAGAAAAAGAAGGTGGGCTGGCAACCGCTGCCCAGAAGACTTGCCGAGGCAAAGACAATGCTTTCTGGCACTACCTCTTCTTGAATGGAAAAGAAGCATTGTTATGATGAAGTAATGGCTGTTTATAAAGTACACACTTGCACACACACACACACACACACACATATGTATATGTATATGTATATATATATATATATATATATATATATATATATATATACAGTATATATATATATATATATATATATATATATATATATATATATATATGTAACAGCAACAATGTGTGTCAATGATGATATTGTATTATTAATATTGTCATATGTTCTAAACACCATTACTAAATCATGCAACTTTTCCATTCAAGAGGAAGTAGTGCCAATATTGTCTTTATTTCTCAGCCACTAACCTACTGCCCTGCGAACCTCGGCGGTCGCCATTCGTTGGCAACAATTGAACAGTTGATGGGCGGGATGTCTACGAAATGTAGCTAATTATGAGGATGACGCCGCTACTCAATTTACGGCGTTGCGTGCGCATGTATTCCTGATGAACCAAACAAAAGATAAGTTCAACATCGCAAACAAATACTGTTCCGGGCAGACGGAATATTTTACTCAGAGAAGAAAATTGATAAAGAAAACAGGTAAGGCTCGACACTATTCGATTTGAATCTGGTAGAAAAATTTTGGGTTGATGCGATATTCACCAGCTGTTATGATCTGCATACTGAAAAACAATGACAGCTTTGTCTTTGCTGAACGTTGATGAAACACGTCTTTATTCTTGCTGTTTTCAAGATGCATTGTGTTGATAATAGTTCACTTGTGTATCATTGATTATCATTGCACCAGATCTATGTGTGTTTCATGTATGAGGAAGGAGGTAAACGTGTCGCGCGAATGTCAACATTCAAGTACATCGTGTACAGAAAGACCGATTTCCTGCAATCAGCTGATCCGGAAGAGAAGGACTGACCAACGGTCTCTTGACTGAAGGCGAACCCTCTCGTTCTTCAACCGCTGAGCAGAAGCGAAAATGTTTCAGTTGCTTTGCTTTTCACGAACAGGCTTCCAAGATAAGTCGATGCTGTGTTACTTTGCGAAGTCTCCTTTCGAGAGAGCAGTGGAGACTTCTTCGGGAGAAAGATAATTTTGAGGATTTGGCTGATGGACGCATTTGTCACCGGTGAATAACGAGAATCAAAAGCAGACGTTGTTTGAATTATTAACAACTGATGAGCGAATTTCGTTTTCTCAATGTTTTTGAAAAAGGTAAAGCACACACGGCAAACTAATGACAACAATAATAATGTAATATAATGAACCAATATAATAATAATATGTACATGCATATACATGCAACACAGCATGCAGCTGCATACAACACATGCATATACATGCAGGCAGTCTGAGTGCCTTACAAGTAATAAATGAATAACTACGCTCTAAAGGAAATACAGAAATAATAATATAAAGAAGAATGAGAATTAAAAGTGTTCACTTTCAGCATGTATGTTCAATGTAATTCCCCAACTGTGTTTCTTAGATCAATGCATTCATGAAGTTTGAAGCTTATAAAGACACCAGAGATTCTCTTTAAAAAAAAAGTATTTTTAGTTTACTCTTAAGGTATATTATCAAGGCTTTCAGGCCTTTCACAGACGACCTTTCACTGCACAGCTGAACATGGAGTGCTGTGTGACTGGACAAACCTTTGTCTTTGGAAAATGCAATCGGCAATGATCACATCTATAGGAGTTTCCTGACAAACCACTCGGCAACTTTATTTACACACCCAATATAAGCTCGCACAACAAGCCTGCTATATATTGTTACGTGTGAGAATGCGGCCCAATCATGTGTGTTTGTATTTTCTGACCCTGCGTAGGCCCACACGTAACCTACCATGGCAAAAGTTAACCCTCAAGAACGAACGATTAATTAGCCAAGGAGTCGCCGGGTGGTATGTATAACAATATTTGAGCGAGCGATTTTAAACACAGCGATTTCTCATTCGTTTTTGGCGACGCTCTAACTAACACGATTTTAACACCTGTCGCGGGCTTTGAGGTTGAAAACTTCTTTGTATAATAATTGACCGTAACTGCGTACTGCTACGCAGTGACGGCTGAAAGCAAGCAATGTGAACTCAGTACTAGTCGTCGGCAGCTTCAGCGGCCGAACTTACGATATTAAATAAATGCTGTGGCGAACGATAACTGACCTGGTAGGTGAGCATGAGAAAATGACAAGCAGAAATATGGGTCAGAATACGCCGTTGTTTGCTGAGACTCCTGACGACTGCCGTTACCGAAGGCCGCACCGCTTGGCCAGCCTCCGACACTGAAAAACGTAAATAAAGCCATGAAACTAAAAGCGAAACACAAAATTAGGTAACGCAAACCCTACTACGAGCAGGTCTGTTGCTTTGGCTTTGTTTACAAACTTTCGGCCTATCTTGACATATTATCTGCTGCGGTGGTGTTGTTGCAAGTGCCCACAACTACTGGCGGGGGCAGAAGATGTTCTTCTGTCGGACAACACTCTTCACCGCTAAACCGTGGGGACGAACAGCAGTAATCTGTCTTTGAGCCTTCACTCGCACTGGAGCGTGGCGTCTATGCTAAATGAGCCTCTCCTTTCCTGAGGCGGGCAGTTGGCCTGCTAACTGCAGACTACTAGCCTGGGCTTGAGCTGCTGTTCACTGCTTTACCTGGTGTAGTGCTGGAAGGTCAACTACGCGATGAGCTGCCTCCTACAATCAGATGTATTTTAATTACAGCCTGGTGGTGCACGTATATTCACAGCTAACTATCTAACCACGACTATTAGCAATGTTATAAATTCATATTCTAACAAATACAACATGACATGTTTAATGGATGTTGCTATTGTTGAACTACTAGCCATGGAGCCTGCGAATGCTTAGGCAATGTGAATGGGTTGCTGAAGTGGTGATTTCACCAGCGGTTGCTGGGAGTGAGTGGTGCCTGCGAGCGTGCAATGCTCAAAGCTGAGTAAATGCAGCAAGTGCTGCCTTTGCGGAACGCGTGGAAAGCCCGCCTGTCGGCGCCTGAATCTTCCGCGCTCTTCTTCTTCTTCGGGCCTCAGGCTTTATCGGCCAACAATTAACGAGTGAATGAGCTTTCCGACTCCAGTGGCGGCGGCAGTCGAGAACGCTTTAGCTCGCGAATTTCTCGGCTGCTGGAACGTGGGTCGGCGATGCTGATGGCTGGAAGAACGCCGGCCTAGGCTGCCGAGAATCCTGGAGTCAGAGGCGCGAAGCGAGAAGATTCGGGTGCAAATAAATCGCGTGATCAACTGTGAAGTCTAGGCCTCTCCGGAGAAAATTCGCCGTAGACCCGCGAAGGCGCTCGCGGCTCGTCCGGGACGACGGTCTGGCGCTGCTCGGTAACCGCGAAGTATGCTGGCGATGACGTACGAACCGGAGATTACAACTACCTGTGACTGCGGCGAACTACTGCCCGGCAATCGTAACCCTCATTGAGATGGGGAAGATCGCTGGGCGTTGCTGCTCTCTGGTGTGGTGTCTGCCGCTTGCGTCACCAACGTGCTCTGGAGTCTGTGAGTCTTGTGGGCAGCCTTCGCGGTCAAGCTGGGCACGAAAACCAGGCGGGTAACGCTCGCGGTTGCTGGTGGCGGAAGGCTGGAAGGCTGTCGTGTCTTTAACAGGCCAACGTGGCTGCGGTGGCTCCGACCGGTAACAGGCTTCGCCAGCGCTCCCGACGGCACAAACGCCGAGCAGTCCTACGCGAACGGCAGATGTTTGAGGTGTTTCTGAGGTGTATGACCTCTATCGCTTCATTTCCCCGCCGAATTTAACCGTAACTGACAACGCCAGGCTAGTAATCGAGCTGGCGCTGGCCGGAAACCACTGCTGACGAACAACTCTGAAAGGCACCGGAATGACTGGGTTTCAATGTCTCGAGTGGCCGGTGAACAACGCTGAAAAATGAGTGCTGATGGGTGACGGCGGAACCTGTTGAACGAGCGGAAGGCTGGTGACTGGCAGCAAGATTTACGCAGTGGTCGTGCGTGGCTTTGTTGGAGGAGAGGAGCTGGTGGATGAACTTCGAGGCGAAGATTCAGGCTTTGGCTGGGTGGCTTTAACAATGAACGGTTTGTATCGCTTTCGGCTTCAGCATTAATGGACGAAATGCTGACAGTCATTCTTTGAGCGTATTCGGAGCCAGGCTGTCGCTTTCTGGTACTATGCGACGATTGGTTCCACAGCTGACAAGCTTTCCGCCAGGTGTGGAGGCTGTCGACAGATATACGAAACAATTTTGAAAGGTCTTCAACATAGTCCCGGTAGTCTCGAAGCTCTGCGAAGCAGAATCGCGACTGCGATCGTTTTTTAACGTTTTATGCCTCGGGCAGCCGTTTCGCGGCACAGGCTGCTCAGATCTTCCATTTTTTCACGGGGTTATGAGCTTTAATGACTGAGCTACGGTAACTCTTCTGCTCAGTGAGCAGCTTGCTGCCTCCATATGCTTATTTGGCGAAACCTGCTCGTCTTTCCGTAATTGCTGTGATGTCGAAAACCTGATCTCAGCCGTAAATCTCAAATCTGAACTGAAAGAAGGTGATAACAAAACAGGCGTTTATTGCGGCGAGCGCTGGGCGAAGCGACAACCTGGCATTACCATTTCACTGCAATAAATGCCTGCTGGGACAACTCGAACTGCTGCAGTCACTGCTATGTTTCACTGTCACTCTTTCCTCTTGATATTACGGCTCGGCTTCATACACCTAAGTGCTATTTCATGCTCCTCTGCTCAGTCTTTCGCTTGGCCCAGAGCTGGGTGTCGACGGACCTGCGCAGTCTTCAGCCAGGGCATTTTATGTGCTCTGTAGTTCTGATGACGAAATATGAGCAACAAATCTCTCTTCTCTTTGGTGTGCCATGCTGAGCACACTGATGCACTCAGCCCTGAGCAGTTGCAGAAGAAACAGCTATATTCTGTGTTTGTTCTTTAGTGGCCTTGTGGTGCCAATGTGGAGACCTACACTGAGTCAACAGCTTTTATGACACCCCTGCAATGCAGCTGTCGAGGAAGAGGAAGGTAGAGAGGAAGAGAAGAGAAACTATTCAGCAGTGACAGTGCTGCTGTGAAACAAGTGAGCCCTGTGAGAGTGGCGGCTTGGTGCTGGCCTTCTTCGGTGGCCACTGTTTCTTACGGTCTGGTAACAGGCTCACTTGACTATCACTGTGTCGTAATTATATCTTAACTGTGTCGTGGTGAGGACAGGTATTTCTTTCATTTGATTTATTGTATTCGGAGTGTCAGCAGTGCAGCACACTGGAGTTAGGGAGCTCTTTGAGTGACGCGGAGAGAGAGAGAGGGAGAGAGAGAAGAGAGAGAGAGAGAAGAGAGAGAGAGAGAGAGAGAGAGAGAGAGATTTTCAATCAGCAATTTCTTGCTGCTTGAGAACATGTAACAAAGATTTTATACATGCACAATGGCATGGATGTATAAATGATATAGATGCGTCGTCTTGACGACTTCCTTAGGGTTACTTTATTATCTTAATTTTCCTGGGGCAGCCTCACAAGAATTTATCGTAATTTTAAATTCTCTTTTATATGATTTTTATGGTATTCGTAGGAACATTTATTACTCTAACTAGTTCTCTTTCCTGCGAGAATTATCTTTGGTTTCCTAGCTAAAGATATTGCGAGGAATTGGGTTTCATACGAAAAGGAAAAAAAAATATATGACAGAAAATAACTCCGGCAGAAAATCTAACTCTTAAGGCTCTTTGAAATAACCGGCAAATCCCAGTCAAAATCAAAACGACCTCGGCAGCTGAAATAACGTTCTCGCGCGTTACGGCGAGCGGTATTTTCTTTTCAAGCAAATTAAAAAACAACGCAACCAATGCGGTATCAAATTTTTACTAAATATACCACTCGTACGCGGCGCGTTTGCGTACGAGATGGGCGTGCAAACAACTTTGTCTTTGTTATCAGTATTCTAAGATAGTAACACCTGCCTGCGTAAGTACGTTGTTGGTATTTGCTATTAACAAGGCTATTTCGGTTAGTTACTTTGCACCTACATTGCATTCCGTTTTCTCCTCTGGGCAACAACGATCAGGTGCCAACGCGACCCTACCATTACTGGCCAGCGCTATGAACTGGGCTCACATTCGGCTGTAACGACACAAACGATTCTCTACTCTCAGACCCACCTTTCTACACAATTATAACTACTCGATATTATAACCATTCTTTGCACCAGCATTATTATGCCTGGTTCATGTTTACGGAAAAGAATCGAATGTAGCTGTCGACTTTTATCTTTGGAGATTAATGTATTTTAATTTCACTGTCAGGTCTTTATGCAAAATGCTGGATGCGCCAAGGTCGCCAATGTTACGTATTGAGGGGCTCGTGGTGATCATGTGTTATTCAATTTGCATATTACGACACAAACAGGCCTGACCTGCCGCGAAAACAGATAACTCAAAACATGAAACAACCAAAGATGCCAGTTGAGTTATTAACTGCTGTTTCACAAGCTATTTGAA
>NC_089795.1:44927767-44945267 GCF_040412425.1 Macrobrachium rosenbergii
CATGTGATTAATTGCCTAGGCTCTACATATTTAAAAAAAACATACTTCTAAATAAGCGATTTGTTTCTTTGGGTGTCAAATTGCAGTGATAAAGAAACCGGAGTTCAATTTACCAGGAGTCAAAAATACCGGGAGGGAAGTACATGGATCAAGGTTCTGAGAGTCAAAATACCACTAGAATCACACACACACACACACACACACAATATATATATATATATATATATATATATATATATATATATATATATATATATATATATATATATATATATATAATAATGATGATGATAATGTGGCTCAATGTCTTCAATGTATAATATATTGTATGTGTGCAATGTATGCAACAATTCCTCAATAGCCAGTTGGCACAAAACACAAGATAACAGTCGTTGTCAAGTGATTAAGAAACCTACACAACATCAATGGGCAACCAGCAGTGCATCGACAAAATAGGCACAGTGTCGTCTCTCAAATTCCTAATTAATACAAACTCTTAGTTACTTATCGTTCCTATTCTTTCCTCATGGCTAAACCACCTACAAACACCCTTTTCCGCCTATCCCAACTTTTCAACCTTATCTTTATCGGTTTTTCTTGGCTTTTCAATCCTTCTCACTCTTCATAAACTGACCTGGAATCGACATCAAACATCACTTCCATAAAGGAGTGTTGACCTAGCAATCCCTTCAAACGTCTATATTTTCCTTTCATGGACTTTTTCCACAGATCTGATGCTTTCCTTCTCTCACGTATTATGTATAAGCAAAACTTTCAATTTTCAGAACTTTAAATCCCTTAATATCCCAACTTACGGTAATCCTTTAGTTTTGATGTGAAAAATAGATCGCAAGTGTAAATTGGGGTGAGCTGGCTATTAGGTCTGGGTGATGGGCCTGTCACTCATCCTGCTAGAGAGGATATTTAGGGAAGCGCTTGAGAGAGAGAGAGAGAGGGTGGGTGTGGATTTGCCCTACCAGAAAATTAGACGAAATGATAAATCCTTTTC
The DNA here is from genome assembly GCF_040412425.1 of Macrobrachium rosenbergii. NCBI lineage: Eukaryota > Metazoa > Arthropoda > Malacostraca > Decapoda > Palaemonidae > Macrobrachium > Macrobrachium rosenbergii. The sequence continues at coordinate 44,928,777 of NC_089795.1, forward strand.
TTAAGGATACTTGACAGCATAAGTTTGTGTTGCATTTAAAAGAAAATACCATTAAATTTTGTTTTACTTTACTAATGGTTCTCAGATAAAAAAAAATGAATAGAAATTTTGGTGTCTAGGTTCGTCTATCTCAGTCTATTTTCACTCTGAGTAAACACCTCTTTCTTTTCCTGCTGTAATAAAATATTCATTTGGCACAGTTTCATGAGGTAGTATATAGGCAATATTTTCCTTGAAGGTAAATATATAAACCAATATTCTTAAGTATAATCACTAGGCAAATTGATTTTATACGCACTATAAATACACAAAAATTACCTCCCTTGCAATGCAAATAAAACCTTAACTACTGACCAGAAAGGAGAGGAGGTTCATTTGCAATATCATCTTTACGTAGAAAAAATAAACTCATTCTCCTCTTCTCTCTTGACCACAGTACACTACTGTAGGTTCCAGCCACCCTTGAGGCCGAGAGAAACATTGTTGTGAAAGGCACCTTTTCTCCACAAGACAAGAGTTTCAGGTCGCTCTATCTGATCAGCACTTGTGTTTTAGAGTCTACCTTCCTTGAGAGAACTCTTTGCCTTTTCGTTTGAGTTTGGTACAACTCATTTCGGGGATACGGCTTTATGATGATCATTTCATGCCTCGTGTCATCAAAGGATATAGTTATTGAAATTGCTGATTGTTTATATATAAGTCAGTTGACAACTAATTAACGCAAATTAACCTCAGTCATTGCTACACCTACCACAGAATATATCGAGTAATGAAAATAACGATGATTACAGAAGAGAGATTTGGTTTGATTGTATTCCAAGATATACAAGATAAGATATTTGTGCAAAGATACATCAAAATAAAAAGTAAAAGCAAGTAATAGAACGAAAACTACAAAGAAGAACAGAGTGATGACGAGAGAAACACTACGAAATAGTGAACAAAATGTAAAAATCGCTAAAAGGATCAAATCACCTGGGGAAATTAAAACTGGCTAGTGGATCATAAAGAAAACTACCACAGAAGAAACCCAAACTGAAAGAGAGCAAAGAATAATATTAACGAATACAAAGCGAAATGGAAGATGAACGAAAGTAACAAAAGAAATTGATAATTTAGTAATTACTTTAAATGAAAAGCTGAACGATCAGCTAATGAGGCAAATGATTACCGGGAAATATTAACGAATATGAACACGATTATGTAGTTACAATAGATTGTGTATTGCATCTGCGTCACTCAAAGGCTGAAGATTTGGATAAAAGTGAGGTGTTGACTGTTTACTAAAGAAGATAAAGGAACATTAATTAGAACATTAATTAGCTGTAATGTCGATATGCGAACAAATGGAAATTTCATCCACTTTACGTGTTCGGAAAACAACATATCATTCGGCTGAAATTTTATTGTGAAAAAATTCTCTCGTCTCTTCAATAATTCCTAAATACCCAACGTCTATCTTCATCCCAAGCGCCATCCCTAAGCTAAGGGTCGGTTGCCCTGATGCTTCTTTTATTGCTTCCCCTTCAGGACTCTTGTTGTTCAAATCCTTCTTCACTTTCTCGCCATCTAATCATCTGCCTCCTTTCAACCTTCTCCCCCTAACAGGTCCCCGAGCCCCCTTCACAACTTTCTCCTCACTCATCCTAACACGTCAGTGCCATCTCAATCTTGACTCACTTATCATATCAATAATCTTTACCTTCTCTGAATTTCTAATTTCTTCATTTTCCAGGCATTTTCTCTCGCAGCAAGAATATACTAAATACTAACGTCTATCACACTACTGATGAGCCTTCTGCGAAGGTCGTTGAGGCATATAGTGCTTCTTTGGAAGTTTTCTGCATATTCAGTAGTTAAAGTATGAATGTGGCAATGATCATTGCGCTTCTTTTCTCGAAAACAACTCATTGGTTAGGGAGAAACAGTGCTGCAAAATACATACATACTACACACATATATATATATTATATATTATATATATGTACAGTATAGGTAGAATCTACTGGTCACTTTTACCAGATACATATGTAATTGTAATAGCCACAATGCCCTCTTAACTTCTCGAATTCTTCGTGCTTTTTTGGATATGCTTGTCACTACAAAGCCGTAAATATCCAAGTGCAAGAAATTGAAGTGGCTTGGATGTCCGGTCATGGGAGAGCAGACCCGTGTCCATAATCACCAAGGAGATTAGCGTTTGCCATTGTAGAAGTTAAGGGCATTGTGGCTATTACAGTACATATATCTTTAATATATAATAATATATATGTATATATATATATATATATAACCATATGCTAATATATACATTCATATGTGTATGTATATATATATATATATATATATATATATATATATATATATATATATATATATATATATATATATATATATATATATATGAAGTTTTGTCACGAACTTTTTGCATTTGTATATTTTCAAATATTAAGCCACAAGTACTACTTAATATCGATTTCATTATATATATATATATATATATATATATATATATATATATATATATATATATATATATATATATATATATATATATATATATACTATATATATATATATATATATATGTGTGTGTGTGTGTGTGTGTGTATACTACATATTATTATATACATATATATCTAATAAATATATATATATATACATATATATGGAGAGAAATATATATATATATATATATATATATATATATATATATATATATATATATATATATATATATATATATATATATATATATATATATATATATATATATAATTGTACATTATAGTGCGAATGATGAATATCTGGAGAACCAAATCAAAGCGTGGGAAAAAATTTCAATGTTAGCGCCTTGCAATTTAATAGGATTACTTTTAAAATATCCTTTCCTTCTACACCTCTATATATTACCAATACAAAAGACTTTTGCTTTCTTACTTTTTTGATATCATAGATACATTGATAAAACTGCAGACATTTTTTATGCCTTCTATTTCAATTAATACAATTCTTCCACCTTTTTAGTCGGCAGATGCAATGGTGCCTTCATCCTTTGAAAGAAACTTGGAAAAAAAGTGAAATCGCTCGTTGTTTATAAATATCGTATTGCAGGAAAAATTTTATTCCATTCAAACTGCACAATAAACATCGAATTTTAAAGATAAAAATGAATTTGTTTTTGTATATTTTAATTCATTAGAGCTGCGTATTGTAGTAAAAATTCACATCCAACACACTCAAACAATAGAAACCGCTACCAAAAAAGGGATACGTTTATGCCTAAACTTCTCTTATTACTCCTAAATCTTTGGTTAATCACAAAGAGATTCGTAGTGTATATTTGGTATAAGTTCTCAAAATTCATGATATCAATTCCAATTGCACAGCAGACAAGGCCCTTGGGTCATGTTGCAGCTTGCGTAATAATTTGCAAAGAAAACTGCCAGCCTTGCTGATGTCGTCGTTACTAACTATGCAAATATCTTTTTCATGGAGTAGTAATATTACTCATACTTATACTGACAGGTGAATAAAGGTGCCTGGCTCCACAAGGATAAAATCAAGACGTCATATCAGACTTCTGTTTTCTCAAATTTCACATTTTTACGATTAAAGAAAACTTAACTTCCATATCACCGATCTCTGTATTTTATTAATAAGTGAGAAAAGCATTATTTTACTGAGAGAGTTTGTTGCTGTTACAATAGTGTGAGGAAAGGACTAAATAGTTATTACTTTCAATGGTCAGAAATTTTGATCCATATAATTAATGCTGACGAACGCTTGAGGGGTGGGACTAGTTGCTGTTCCTTGATGTTAAGCGAAGAGTCAGATTACAACTCTTGATAACAGTAGCAACAGGAACACAACAGCAACAACATAAATAATAATAATAATAATAATAATAATAATAATAATAATAATAATAATAATAATAATAATATGAGCAACGATCTAAAAAAAAATGAATAAAATCGGCGATAACCTTCTTATCTGCTAATAGTTATAAGTTGAAAAAGATGAGGCATACGTCGCTTTATCCTTTCAGATGAAGAGAGAAAAGCCACCTCGAGTCAAAATCTGCTTTGCAGCGATCCTCCAACTTCACCTCCTAAATCCCGCCCTGTTTCTTCACGAACCTCGGAACCGTAATTCACAGATCCTGGGCTGCTTTGTGCGGTGCGGAATTGAGAGGACGATAAATACAGGTTCAATCAGCCCTCGGGAGTAGGTTCTTTGCCTCCAGACAAGTTAACGAGCCTTAATAGCTTAGACGGTTTACAGGATATTATCCCCTTATAGTCCTTTACTTAGCTTCTTCAGGAATGACATATGTGATTTTAAGTCGATGAAGAAGGATTTTTTGGTTACTGAGTTTGTATTAATCAACAATAGTTATTTGATTATGCATAAATTAGCAATGAAATCAAAGGATGTATAAAAATTAGGAATTACTTGAAAAAACTTCATTTTATATTTGTAATCTGAAGGTGAATCAGTCGAACTATGGGGGAATTTGCTATATCTCTTATTAATGATCTTAAAAATATAAATCATGACGAATGGGGCACACATCAAGGGTCACGAAATATTCGCTCTTAATTTAATGCTTACATTCAGAACGACGAGATTCAAAACAAAACCATGTTTACAGCCTAAAAGAATGAGAGCTGTGTTATGACTTTTACCCTTCTGAGAGTGAGTCAATTTGGGCCTGAAGTTTATCTGGAGTGCATCTAACATGTTTTGCAAATATGTACTGGACAATTTAATCCTACGTTCTTGATAGATAGACAAATAGATATATAGATAGACAGACAGATAGATAGATAGATAGATAGATAGATAGATAGATCATTCTCATAACAATCAAACAAACTATATCAGTTTGCAAGGTTTATTCACACTTCAATCAAAAGTCATGTCTAAATTGTAACATATTGTTAAAAAAACAGAACAAATATAAAACAATATAAACAAGAATGAAGTGTGCAGTTAGATCTACCCTTATCGAAGATTTAAAATTTTACAAGTCTTGAGACATCTGTCTCAAGGGAGGAAGATTCACACTACTGTTGGGTAATACAAAAACCTCATCCAGATTGCCTCGTCTCACATCTCACATAGTCTGTAAAATTCACAGCCCCACACTGTATGTACCCCAGGCATGTTTACTGCTCCTCTGCTCAAGAACCCTATCTGCATGCATTATGTGCTCTATGGAGAAGAACGTTACGTTTCTGTATGCGTAAGATAGTGTCTTGAAAAAATAGCTGGCTCACTAGTCTTGTGCAGATACGAACATGTTTATTTGTTCATTATCGTCAAATGAATGAATATTTATTTCCCGAAACTCATGTAATTCTAATTGTGTTCACAAGTTATTGCGTAATGACCTAATCCTCTTAGGCATTGATCAGATCTAAGAGAGAGAACCACCACAACACCCTGTGAACTATGTTACTTTTCTGCTACTAGTATTTGGTATTAGAATATATGACACTGAACACTTTGTAGGCGCATTCACCTTGTTTTTAGCCTGTATATGTCTGACATTTACCTATTGCTAACGGGACTTTGATTGTAAATGGTACGGCCTTCAACACAGGATGCGTATAAAATTCTCTCACTGAACAACTAAATTTGCCAAGTACTGCGTTAGAACTACTAACATTTTGAAAATAAAAGATATGGCCATGAAAGGTTATGTATCCAATATTTTCCAGTTTTTTCCACTTTTACACTCCAACAAACGAAATGAAAATATTTTTATCAGCGCAAAAATCTGTCTGCTTTGGTTAGAACCCTGATCAACATTTATAAATGAAAATGAAAAATGAACGCTCTTACACAACGCGATTTGTGTGCTGAACCTTCTTCCAATGTCTGACTTGAACCATTCAAGTTTAGTTTAACGACCTAGACCTACGACCTAGACCTTCCCACGGTCAACGATAAGGCAGAGAATATTTTAATGGATTATTTTTCTTTTAGACACACAATCTTCTTGGTATTATTTATTATATTAGCAAAACGATTCTTACTGAGAATTTACGGTCTTTATAAATAATAATAGCAGTGATAATAACTGAAATGACATAGTCTAAAATGATGTTTAGCCTACAAACTTCGTCATTTGGTATTTATTGTTTTTACTTGCTGACAGAATTGAGTTCTACTGACATAGACATACACTTGCATTCTGCCCTACACATAATAACCACAGTGTATGTAGATACCATACATGTATATATATATTATATATATACAGTATATACGTATACAGATATATATATATATATATATATATATATATATATATATATATATATATATATATATATATATATATATATGTTATATATACTCAATGTATCAGAGCATTCGGAGGTGGTGGAGACTATCACAAGCTGTTTATCACTTGAATGCTGGTAAGGCACAACAAGAGCCTCGATGGCTCAATCGATTTACAGCAGCAGCTTCGGACTTCGTAGAGGTCTGTGGCGCGGGTTCAAACCCGCAGCCGACTGATCAAAGAGGCAGACACTTTGCTATCCGTGTAGACATCCCGGGATTATGTAATCAACGGATAGGTTTGCTTAAAAAGCAAATGGATGTTACAGACTAAATACACAAAACAAAGCCACCAGCGCCCTTCTAAAAAACATAACAAACGCCTCACACGTCTCGAACTCGCCATACCCGCGCAATAACCTCGCTGCTGGGAAGAAGGGCGTTGGGTCGGGTATGACCATGGCTGCGGGGCCTGGCGATGTCAGGCAGGGCAGTCGATCGAGAACACAGATCTACCCCAAGCCAAATCAAAAAGTCCTTCAAAAGAGGCATCGTGCTTACCCAGCCTGAAAATGGGAATAAAAACGTTAAAAGAGAAGAAGAATGCTGATAAGGCTGTAATGATGTCTGAGAACTTTTAAAGCGGCCATTATTAGAGAGTTCTAACACTTCTAATTTATTATCATAATATAAATATTTATATATGTATATACATACATACATAATATATATATATATATACATATATATATATATATATATATATATATATATATATATATATATATATATAATATATATATATATATATATATAGAGAGAGAGAGAGAGAGAGAGAGAGAGAGAGAGAGAGAGAGACCTGTGTAATTTCATGACTACTACTTGAGATATATCAAACTTATTTAATTCATTTATATCCGGTTTTCTTTCTTAGGCATGTCCTAATTGAAGTAGGTCAACGACCATTGGTTCGGATTAATTTCTTTAGAACATTAATGGAAGCTGATTCTATTTCGTTTTATTACATACTTTATTTAAACTGACTTCACCATCCCCAATGCTGTCTGGGTCCGACTTGCAACAATTTCGATTATTCCCTTCGTCGATGGACTTGAGGATTTACTATGTTACTCAGCCGCAGTGACAATACTACATACATGATCAGTAGGGCAACAGTGACCTCTAAGTGACCACTACAGTGCTTCTCCCAATATCTCAAGTTGTAGGAAACTCTGGATTTTCATACCTTCTTGACTCAGTAGAATAAGTGAATAACTCTACCGATTTTTCAAACCTTTTTGGTTCAACAGGATATCACACTCAATTTTTTTTTTTGTTACAATCATAAATCGGTTACAATTTCTGTCAAACCTAAAAAGTATAAAATAAAAATATATAAAAGAATTTTAAATACGCTTTTATTAAAATGCAATAAAAAGTGCAAAATAATTTTTGAGACACACCAGGATTTCCTTACAATTAATCATTTCTACAAAAATAAAAGCGTGGACACCAAACATGGAAGGAAATGCTACAAGAAAAGAAATATGTATTTTTTATTTCTTGTTGCATTCCTTCCATGTTTGGCTCTTTATTTATGAACATAATCAGTGAAAATCTTCAGATGATAAAAATATTTGTACTTTGTGAGCCACAATAAAGCGTGTTTTTAAAAAATTTTATTTTACTGTTAGTGCATTTTTACGTATGAGGTCAACTGTCATTTCTTTGAGTACAATCCCCCATCCTCTAGCTAAATTAACATTGGTAATCACATTCAACCACAAGCACAGGCGTACGATGATTCGTCAGCTCATCGTTCGTCGCTTCAGGAACCCTATCACCAGACATTGTAATGCCAAGACTGAAGTGCACTGGTTAGCTGTCATAAATGGCAGTATGAGACTTTTTCTTTTTTTAGTTATTTCAGCCCCAGTGATAAAGGTAAATTCCAGAGTTATTGTGTGTAGTGAAATCTGTCTTTTAATATTAGCTCATGAACATGGTATAAATATGCGACGGAAAAATAGTTGTCATATTTATCAATATCATTACGGCCAGCATTACACGCTTCCTTGATCCCATACAAGATTTTCCAAGGTCTGGCCGAGCGCCGTTTCAATTCTACACTGGGAAAAGATTGGAAAGAAAAGACGGAAATGAGCTTATATATTCCACCAATTCCTTTCATATTAGTGAAAGAGTCTACTGCACGTTCCATAGTATTCGTGGCAGTGGAATTGTAGATTCAGTCGTCTTAACGACGCTTCTTTTATTACTTATAAAAGGTTATTGTTGAGGCTGGCTGCGACGAAGCCATACAAATTAGTGAATATATGAGTTAAGAAATTAGAACTTTCTCTGTAGGAGACTCTTTCTAGACCTGGTTGCCTTTGGTGAAGTAAAAATGAAAGCAGCCTCAGTGTAAATGAACATATGAGGTGAAGGGTTGCAGAAAGGTCAGTGTTTCACCTTCCTTTTAGTGACGCAAAATACGGAAGAAATCTAAACAACAGAGATTCAATAAAGTTAGGGATGCAACTGCAATATGCGCAACATCATTCAGTGTTATATTGCGAACTTGGACAGTCACACCCAAAAGTAAAAGGAGTGTTAAGGCTAAGCCACAGAAAAACTGTTTTTAACACACAAACGTAAATTTGGCCGAATGGATTGTACCAGTCTATTAGTACACAGTGAAGGTTTCCAACCCCATTAATTTCCAATTGCATTTCAAGGAATTCAGTAAAAAGCAGGTCCCTGTATTTTAAGAGGTAGGCTAATTCTGGAAATCTTATCACGAGGAAACTTTGAGGAATATAGCAGAAGCTCTCTTAAACAATAATTTGTAATTTGTCCACCTGGAAAATAACTGTCCATGAAAAGAAGAAAGCAGATGCGTTAAGATTCACCAAACGCGCATTTTACTCCTATTATTAGTTAATTAACATTATATATTTTTAACATATTCTTATCTATATACTTTTTAATGATTTATATACTTTTTAATGATTTCAAATAATCACTTTTAGTGATATATCTAAAAGGTATGCATGTTATAAGCTACCGTACCTCGCAAGAATGACAATTTCTTTCGGGATTTTGTTGATTAAACAGTGACTTGAGGCGTATATTATTTGACCTTTTTATTTCTCTGCTGAACGGGAACTCCTCTTTGATAATCTGTTTTCTTTTTCTTTTTCTTAGCCATGGCTGCTTCTTTCTTTAAAGCATCAATTAATTTCCGGATGGAAGGTGATGACATGTTATAATATTTTGAATTACATTATGCCACCCTTCTAAGCTGTTATTGGACTTTGGCAAGCCGTTATCTGTTCGGTCATGAAAATTTCACGATGCAGTGGAGAACGTTGGTTGAATCCTATGTCGACTCCGACCCTAGCTTGCCCCATGTATGTAACTTCAAAATAGACGATGACTTCTGGCGTTAGGTCACCATCGTCACTTAATTCTAAGAAGTTTTCTGTCACATCTGCTACTGGCAGAAATGCTAGTGCAGAGAAACATCTTACCTTTAAATTAAACTCCTGATCTTCGTGATACCGCTGTCTTAACCCAAGGTCGCATACCTTCTTAAAAATTGATTTTGACAAACGGAAAAGACAGGAGGTAATTGTTGCATCAGGAAATATTTCTGCAATACTCTTGACCCCAGTTCAGAACCCGTTAGTAATGATGTGGAATTGAGTTAAGAGCGAAGCTGCAACACATTACTGAATAGTCGGTCGCAAGTTTCTTTACCCTTATTGGGAAGAATAGCAAGAACGCTGGGAATACTGAAATCACCCTCTTGGACATAAATGCAGTAAAGTTGATAACATATTTGTTGGCAGATTTTAAAAGTTCCATCTGCTTCCCAGTTTTGAAAATGTGTCAAGTCATTCAAACCTTCACTTGCAAAGATAAGAATTCTATTTTCGTCATTTATGCCAGTATCTACAGCAAGAAACATTTGTCCACTCCGGAGAAGACGATACTTCTCTGGGATTTCGAAATCACATCTTTCCTTTGATATAGAGTATTTTGAGCCAACTGTCTCCAGCGACGAACGTTCCTAAAGATTGTCGAAACAGAAGGCACTTCTTCCGTGGAAAATTCGTCATGGTTTGACAGAGTTCTACCAATAAGATTTGTGGTTGCCTCTTGTGAGGATATAACAGTTTCTTTCAGATTTTAAATTGACTCCTTTGCTTTGATTGTAGAAGCGGACGAACCATGATTATGATCATTAACTAGTTTCGTCACTTCATGGTTCTCAGTTGGCACTCTTGCTCTGCTGCTCTGCAGGATTGTATCGCACATTTCCAGTAGGTTTTCGTTCCGGTGGCATTTTTCGCATGGTAGTGATAACGACGATTTTCATCAACAAGTATATCTCCACCCGAGTCGGGTTAAAAAAAAAAAAAAGTGGTTCGTCAGAAAAATTTTAATAAAAATATTGCAATTTAATACATTAAAGAAAACAAATTAAACAGTCACCAGCAAAACAACACGAAGACGTCAGAAAAAAGTCAAGAAATTAATAAAAATAGTACAATATAATACACCAGTAAAACAACAAGAAGAAATTTAGCTTAGTAATTCACCAGTAAATCCACACAAAGTGTTTGAGTAAGTCAAGTCCAAAGGAAAACTGAGGTTGGACTGACGTGAATAACAACAGTCTCTTTCGTTCTCCAGAGAAATCGGAAATTGTTTATAATTATTGGTTCAGTAATTAGTAGTCCAGCAGTTCAGTGGCTTTATGCCTTAAATCTCATATCTATCTCGTAACAATTCATTCTCATCTGGTAACAACCATTGCTTATAATTAGTAGTTCTGTAATTTGTAGTTTTGTAGTTCACTGGTTTTATGCTAACAATAATTGTGATTTAGATTCTACAGGTGCGTAAATGTCCGGGTGCGCAAATGTCCGGGTACGCAAAAGTCCGGATACGCAATTGCCCCTGGACGCAATAGTCAGGGACGCAGTTGTCCAGTAGGCAATTGTCCTATCACCTATTCTTTAACCGGATTTAGGCTACGGTTATTTTGAAAATTTCGAAGTCAGGTATAGGAAGGTGGAAAAATATTACGTCTGTAGGGAGACGAAAGCGCCACTGTCACTGCATCGTGTCTCTCCCCTTATTGTTATAATTTCATTACTGCTGTGCTCCAGGGGAAAACATTATTAAAAAATTGTAATTCTGTGCGCCAAAGGAATGTATATAATACTGCCGTCAAAGTAAAGGAATGGTAGTTATTTAATATGCTTTTACTGGAAGAGAAAGCGAGAAACACCAAAACAAAAAATGAAAGGATTTTCATTACAAAATGACAGTGACACTAGTGAAAGATCTTTCTTTTATTGTGATTCCGTATATTGCCTCAAGCCAGTATTAATTAGTGTCATCATTACAGCTGCTTATAAGCTCTCTCTCTCTCTCTCTCTCTCTCTCTCTCTCTCTCTCTCTCTCTCTCTCTCTCTCTCTCTCTCTCTCAAGCTTAAATAACAACTCTAATTAAATGTGATGCCTAATAGTTAATGACAGTTCGTTCAATTTGTCTTAATCAAAACCAGAATATTCACAGGAAGGCGCTGTATTTGTAGCTCTCCAAAGCAATGAGGCAGTTACTTAGCTTACAAGCTGTGCAGTACTCAAATTGATATGTATAGAGACACAGGGTATGATTTTGGTAGAAATATGTTTTTGTAACCTTGTTACCGCATGCAAAAGAAAATCACCAACCTAAGAAACTGGATGCAGAAGTATTCTTAATACAACTGTGCTCAAAACAGTTAAAAACAAAAATCAAGTAGGAATGCCATTGAATTCTGGACAATAATGATAAGGACTCGAGGTAAAAGTGAAGCAAAGACTGCATCATGGGATTACGAAAACCCCCCAAATTTATCCGTTTTCTTCGTTCAATAAGGGTAAATGTGTCGTACATTTCTGTCCCTTCGGTATACAAGACGAATTCCAGGAACACGTCTCATCAAGGGGCTAATTAGGGTAATAGAACGCAGCCAGGCGGAAGTGGGTTAATGACAAATCAGCTCGAAACACGAATGCTGAGAACTTCATAACAATTCGCGTATCTTTACTTCTGAGGCCTACCTAGCTGGCTGAGTAGTAATTTATGTGTCAGGTCCGTGGTTACTAATGACAAACTTCCCCTCTTCGGAGTCGCCTGGCTTCGGAACGAAAGGGACTCCAGAATCGATGTTGAATGTGAATCAAGATATTCTGTTCGTCGTGATGCTGATCTCATGATTGAGTTAAGTTTCTTCCTTGATGTAACCTATATATTTTATAAATGACTAACACGAAGTAAACCTTTAGAGTTAGTAGATCGGTTATACTTTCAATTACTTACCCGTCTTTCGCCGTAGGATCGATCTTGAGCCTTTCAGTCGTGCAGTGAAACTATAGATGCGCAGTTGCATTATTATAATTTATATACAGTCGTACACGGCAAAATATTAATAGAACAGTCTTCGGACAATCGACGTCAGTCAGAGAAATTCAGCCTCATACATTATTGGATATCTCCCATATTTATGTTGGGAATATTTTCAAACCCAGAGAGACGTGGAAGAAACAAGTTATTTTTGTTGTTTAAATGGATTTTATATCATTATCTTATGCCCTCAGGAACAGCTGAAGCCAGTCTTGATGTGAAAGTAAGATAAATTTATAACAAGTAAAATATAGGCTAAAGTTTTTTTCGGCGCAGTCGAGTTTTCTGTACAGCGTATAATCAAGGCCACCGAAAATAGATCTATCTTTCGGTGGTTTCGGTATAATTGCTTATGAGCCGCGGCCCATGAAACTTTAACCACGACCCTGTGGTGGCCTATCATAAAGCACTGAAGTTAGATTTACAGTTGACAGAAGCACGATTATCGTTGACAGATCCACGATTATAGCTAAATTTAAGCTTAAATAGAATAAAAACTACTGTGTGAAGACTGGAGGGTGGATATTTCAACACACCAATTTGCAGCCCTCTAGCCTCAGTAGTTTTTAAGAGCTGAGGGTGGACAGAAAAAGTGCGGACAGGAAAAAAGTGCGGACGGACAGTCATACCTGGCACAACAGTTTTCTTTCACAGAAAACTAAAAATGCAGAATTAACTTCGCCCGGGCCTGGTGGAAATTGGGAAAGTGAAGTTATTTTGTTTTCAAGGGCAGAAATTAATTACAAGGCAGCTCTAGGAATGAAAGACACTCCAACATATTGCGCAGAACAATGCAGGGGAAAATATAAACAAGTTTAATTATGGAGGGAGATATATTTGCTATTGGAAGGAAATGAACTGAAAGAGAAATATGACGATTGTCTTGTATGGGAAAGAATGATAAGTATTTCGGAAGGTTAACATGAAATAGTGACAAAATAAGGTTAGAAATTTATGTTTTAATTATTTTCCATTGAATTGTTACATTCAGCATATAATGTAAATTGGCTGAAAACTCCGAAGTATGGAAGGAAATGAAATGAAAGAGAAACATGATGATTGTTTCGTCTGGGAGAGAATGATAAGAGTATTTCAGTGGCAAACATGTAATAGTGACAAGATATGTTTAGAAATTTTTGGCTTAATTATCTTTCATTAAACTGTAAGCCAGTGTTACATTCACCATACTATAGATTGGTTGAAAACTCCGAAGTAAAGCTAACTTCAGTACTTTATGGTATCTATATTTAAAAACAACGGATTTCTGAAAAAAGTATAACCATCAAATGCATGCACACCTTAACATGGTACTCACTCAGTAAGCAGGTATTACTTTTATACATCTCGCTTAAAACTTTTGATTGCTCTTCCTTTCATTATGAAACAGTGAAATTTAATTTTACGAACAAAAGACCCTTTACCTACTGATAAGATTTATTACAATGTAACACAAAACTCATCTTCAAATGAATCTTGGATTGTGAAAGTGTTAGGCGAATACAGGAAATTTACTGTGTAATTTTGTGACAAGCCATTGTGTATCATGTATAGGCAGTTAATTCTATCATTTTATTCTGCAATAAAAAGAGAACGGAATGCTATTACTTGCGAAAAAGCAATATAACCAAATTAATACACAGAACACCTACATTCCACGAATACCTCAAAATATGACATGAAAAATGAACGTAAAATTGTAATTCTTTCGACATATTTGTCATAACGTTGCATACAGCATTCAAAGGTATCTTTCAATTTAGATGTAAGCATCAAACAAAAAATAATAAAAGATCCGTGTTTGTATTTTAAAAGTTTACTGATAGCATACATCCGAGGACGCCAATCTGTATTTCGCAATTGCGGTATTAGCCAAATTTAGAATATATTCTAAGCGGGCCATTTTTATGCTTGATACCATTTGGACATAAAAAAAATGCTTGGTATGTTAAAACATCTGAATTTAGGCAAATGTGACACAGTAAATAAATTTGTAGAATTTTATATCCATTCCCAAATTCCGTTGACGGGTGAAATTTACTGAAGTTTTGAAAAATTGGGTTCAACAAAGTTCACGAGGGCTTTTAGTTTTTTGTAAAAGAAAACTATTGTGCCGGCTTTGTCTGTCCGTCCGCACTTTATTCTGTCCGCACTTTTTTCTGTACGCAATTTTTCTGTCCGCCCTCAGATCTTAAAAACTACTGAGGCTAGAGGGCTGCAAATTGGTATGTTTATCATCCACCCTTCAATCATCAAACATACCAAATTATATCCCTCTAGCCTCAGTAGCGTTTATTTTATTCAAGGGTTAAAGTTAGCCATAATCGTGCTTCTGGGAAAGATGTAGGATAGGCCACCACCGGGCCTTGGTTAAAGTTTCATGGGCCGCGGCTCATACAGCATTATACCGAGACCATCGAAAGATAGATCTGTTTTCGGTGGCCTTGATTATACGCTGTAACGGCTGTACAGAAAACTCGATTGCGCCGGAGAAACTTCGGGGCATTTTTTACTTGTTTTGATATTGCCTTCATTCACCGCGTTAAGGTGAAACAATCCAGTCGCGTAACGCAGCGTTGCCACGCTTGTTCGGAACAGCGTGAATGAGTAAAATCATGAATAAATGAATAAAAATATGAACGTTTAATACAGAAAAAAGATAGCACACAAAAGTTACGATATTGCAAGAAAGTTCAAGCTGTTTATGGGTGATTGCAGTTATTGAAAGATGAAAACCTAAAAAGGTATGTACACTTGTTTAGTAACTTAAACATCATTAAAAAGGGAATAACAGTAAAGAAGTTAACAATACATTTATAGAAATGGGGTAAAAATTGATGATAAAATAACACGTTTGTTATCAGTACCCAACTTAAAGTAGCCAACGATAAAAAAAAAGGTTAAAAAAAAGGCACGCTAGAATAGTATTTAAAGCTATTAGAAGTCAATGGAGCAAAAACGTTGGGTCATGTAATGATAATTAAAGCTGACATTAAGGATAAATGAGTCACAGGGAGGCCAATAATTTAATTACAGAAGCGGGATGAAGAAAAATTATAAAATAGGTTTTCTGTACAGCATGTAATACTGTATGAAACTCTCAGCCACAGCCCATGAAACTCTTAGCTGCGGCCCATGAAACTTTCAGCCACGGTCCGGTGTGTGGCCTGTGTTGTTGGTACCTATAGCTGTCGTAGTAGTACGGTTATGGCTAACGTTAACCTCAAATAAAATAAAAACTGCCGAGGCTAGAGGGCTGTAGTTTGGTATGTTTGATGATTGGAGGGTGGATGATCAACATACTGAATTTGCAGCCCTCTAGCCTCAGTAGTTTTTAAGATCTGGGAGCGGACAGAAAAAGTGCGGACTGACAGGCAAAGCCATCTCAATAGTTTTCTTTTACAGAAACTAAAACTTGGTCTATGAGGGAACACCTCCTTACCAAAAAAAAATAAAGAAAAAAATCGAAAAAAAATGCACTCTAAACAGCTGTGCGATATGTTTACATTTGATTGTAAATTGAAAGAAAACATTCCTTAATGAGGAAAGGAATTGTATTTCAACGTGTAAACTAAGTATTTCCGGGCACTGAGTATGCTATATAACAGTGTCCATGCCCGTGCCGTGCCCGTGCCCCTTGATATCTCAGAAAATTTTCTCGTACCCCCCATCAATATAAATACAATACAAACATATGAAAAGGATTGTACAGTACCAGTCCACTGGCTATC
>NC_089795.1:44947767-44955267 GCF_040412425.1 Macrobrachium rosenbergii
GTCACGCCAGATGACAGCTTCTCCTTAATCTTCTTAATCGCTGGTTGGAGGAAGATTTTATCTGTATCTGAGTCCCAAGCTGCTGTTGAGGGATTCATCGTATTTCCTTGTTTAATCAATGCTGATTCTACCATCTGGCTTTTGAACCGACAGTTGCTGCTATAGATTATACGTGACAAATTCCAGTTTATTCTCTGATTATGGTTACTTGTGTGGTTAAAGATAGCTGGCCTCTTTGACCATACCTTACTGAACGTTTGTGTTGTAGTAATTTCTGGGGAAGTGATTTACATGTAAAACCTCTGTAGGATTGGTCACAGTCGAGGCAAGGGATTTCGTATACTCCTGTGTCTTTGGGGACTGGCTTTTGTTGGACGTTAATCCGGGATTTGGCTTAGGTATTTGGGTAGTTAAAAACAAAATGGTTAGAGCTTCCAAGTGTCTGTGTCAGTGTCTTAATCCTGTCCAGGTGTGGGATTTTGATTTTATTGTTGGGCGTCTCTGTAGTCTTGTTTTGAGGGGGACGGTAGAAGTGTATGTTTGCTTTATAGATCGCTTTTTCAATTATATGGTCAGGGTACTTTAAAGATGACAGCTGCTTACGGATTAGTTCAATTTCCTTTTCCAGGAAATCCGGGGAGCAAATCCGCAAGACTCTTAAGAATATATAGCTGGCTACGCCAATCTTGATAGAAATGCCATGCTAGCTAAAATAGTGAATGTATCAAATTTAAAGTTGAATGGGAAACAGACAACAAAATTCCTTTTCTTGATGTTTTAATAATTAGAGACACGGCAGAATACAAATTTACCGTATACAGAAAACCAACATTTTCACTTTCATACATTCAGTATTTTAGTTATCATGACATTTCTATCAAGATTGGCGTAGTCAGCAATTGTGTAAGAAATTGGTAACCAATACTTAGCAGTATTGCAATCCTCATATTTTTCTGCAGGGGACATAAATTTTACCCGTCTCATATTCAAACTTTTGAAGCATCGCTTTTTTTCTGTAAAACATTGTGCTGTTCCATTTCGTAAGGCACCGAATGCGAGAAATATTTTAAACGGCCTTTTTCCGGATGTTGTAATTGCCTTCAGGGGACACCGTTTGTTTTATTTCAGCTTAGATGGCATTTTGGGATTTTAGTCACTTAACAGGAAACAGTTCTGTATATAAGGATTTTTTGTTGCAGTTTATCTGCTGTTTTGCAGGCTACTGTGCCTAAAGGATCTATGTAGGACACATTTTTTTATTTTTGTATTTTCCTCAGAATTAGTCGAACCAATATTGAAGTAAGATTGATAGATGAAATTAACCTCTTATTAATTAACATGATATTCTCTCCGAGTTCCGTCTCCCGGTTCCTTTATCCAATTATTATCGTACTTTCTAAAATCATTCGTGTCTTCTGTTTGCCCTAGTAAGTTACATAATTTCTCTGAGTCCATGTGTTCATTCTGTTTAACAGTTGAAGGGTGAAAATAAAGTTGATTCATGAGAACAGTTACCGTGGAGTATATATATATATCTTCTTCTTCTTCTTTTAAGCGTGCTTTTATTCCCATTTTTTGTATGGGGTAAGCACGATGCCTTCTTTTGAAGGACTTTTTGATTTGGCTTTGGGGTAGACCTGTGGTCTCGATCGGCTGCCCTGCCTAACATCGCTTTTAGACCCCGGTACGTATGTTTCATGTATCATACCTGACCCAACGCCCTTTCTTCCCAGCAGCGAGAAGTTATTGCGCGGGGTATGGCAAGAGTTCGAGACGTGTGAGATGTTTGTTATGTTTTTAGAAAGGTGTTGTAGTGGCTTTGTTTGTGTGTGTATTTAGTCTGTAACATCCATTTGCTTTTTTTTTTTTTAAGCAAACCTATCCGTTGATTACATATATAATCCCGGGATGTCTACACGGATAGCAAAGTGTCTGCCTCTCTGACCAGCCGGCTGCGGGTTATATATATATATATATATATATATATATATATATATATATATATATATATATATATATATATATATATATATATATATATATATATACACACATATGTATATATATATATATATGTATATATAATATATATATATATATTATATATATATATATATATATATATATATATATATATATATATATATATATATATTTATATATATTTACATACATACATACACACATATACATACTGTGCATACAGACAGCAGTACACACATACACACACACATAGATATATATGTGTGTGTGTGTTTATGTTTACATATTAATTTAAAGGTTAATCCTTTTTCATGCAACCGAAAAAATATTACTAAAAAGCAGCTGGAAAATATTATGAAGGGAAAGGAATTTCCAGATTGCAACTACATAGACTGAAAGCCTCACAAGGTCAGAGAAATCATTTCAATAAACATTTAAAGCAAGATGCTCAATCTAATAAGGATGACGGTCTCGGAGGGTATTAATAACGGCTCCTATTAATAATGACGCATCGTGCGTTATTCATTTGAAGCACATCAAAGACTCGGCTGAGCATTCTGGTCGGAATCCTCTTATGCAGCATAAGCCTTGTTTCGTTTTGTTGCAATTTCTGCGTTCGTGCAATTCGCAAGCATCTCTCCCTAAAGAAGAAACTTTCGTGATCTTCGTACCTGCTTCGGAAATACGAGTATGTTCGTCTGTTTGTATTCTTATGCTGTTCCATAACACACAGTAGTTGATATTCACCTTATGCATGTTTAGGTGCGTCTTCTGTTTTAAGGGAAAGTTCATCACTTTTCTCTGCATGCCGCTTATCATTGAATCACTCTCATTTTATCATACGCACACACACATATATTCATATACGTATGTATGTATGTATTTATTATGTGTGCCTTTGTGTGTGTATATATATATGTGTGATTTATGATAATGCGGGAAAGCCTAAACGTTATGGCGGTAGTTTGAATCTTGTGGTAAAATTGGATATACATATAATTTTCTACCTTGTTTTGATTAGAAGAATAAAAGAAAATAGGAAGGAAAAATCACAGTCCTAATAACGACACTCTTGAATATAATCTAAAAGTGCAAAAAAATAAATAAACAAATAAAGAAAATAAAGGAAAACCTGTCAATTGCCTTAAAAATAACTGTACAGTAACTGGTGTATTCTTAATTTCACGTAATATTAATAAGAAAAAACTAGTATTAACATCCCCAGAAGGACTATAAAACATTCCATGCATGGTTCACGTGACATGTATGGACTTACTATAAAGATGTTTAAGTAGGCTACTTTCCAAAGAAAAAGAAGCGAACACTTCAGTAGGAAAGATTCACAGTTGAAAAGACCCTCCAGTTCCTTACAAGAGGTAGAGGTCATCTGCAATATATCCACAGAGCCTTCGGTCCATAAAAATGTAAGATCATTGAAATACGGGACTGATGGTTTATGGATACATTCTGTTCCACCTCGAGACCTGTCACTGATAATCATTTTTGTAAACTATTTTCGGCAACATGATCCAATAAGTGTTGATTTTCTGATCACCACGTTTCTGTTGGCATTTGGTATAATTTGTTTTCATATCTCAATTAATTTGGCGTGTGTCTCTTCCTCCATTGTCTTGTTTTGTGTACATCACTTTTTACATTCAGTATGACTGGAAAAACGCCCAAACACGACAGGGTATCCAAAATTCACGGCAAAATTCCATGTGGTCACCTTTACTTGCTAGGGTTACCATATCTCGACTGGTGTGTTTCCTACACTATCACAAAGACTCCGACATCAATTCGGTATTGCTGGGATTGAGCAGCAAGTGCTCAATCACCTGCGCATTCTTCAATCAGTAACATTGGTGGTGTCTACAAAATAATCATTATTGCTTATTAATGATTGATCATATTCCTCTAATGAAAGATCTATTGAAATGGGTGGTAAACAAAGATAATATAAAAATTATAATCTTGGGTTAGTTCAAGGTCTCAGCTGAAGGACCCGTGGTTAGAATGGACGGAAAATAATAAAAAAGGAATAAAAATTTAATCTTACATGAACTCCACGTCCCAAATGATGGAAATGCAGAGTCGAAAACACAAAAAGAGATGAAAAAAAACGAAAACGTGTATGTCATAAAAATGATCCAGGGTTTACCTTCTGTAATTGCACGGCTGCCGGATTCCTAAAGATTTAATTTCTTTATTCCTTACAAACATATAAAGCATGCCTCATCCTCGCTCCTACGTCAATTACAACATATTCATAGCAACTGAAGAATAGGTCTGCCTAGTCGTCATTGCTTTTATGCTCAGACCTCAATAGCTCCTTTCCACTGCTTCAAAAGGGGCCTTTGTAAGTCTTTTGATGATAAGAACGTCTCACAGAGTGAATGGTGCATTCATCACCATTATCATCACCATCATCAAAAGGTGTATGCACTCCTTTCACTTTCATCTAAAGGTGTATGCACGCCTTTCATGTTAATGCCATATGGGGAGAGAGAGAGAGAGAGAGAGAGAGAGAGAGAGAGAGAGAGAGAGAGAGAGTGGGGGACTTGAGACGGGAATCATTGTGTCTGAAAGTTTGGCATCATTTATATGACATTGTATTCTATGTTGCATCTGTACCGAAATGAATTTGGACGCCGATCGAAGATAGTTGAAGCATTTAATATTATTATACTAAGAAAAAAAAATTAAACCATCCCTATGACGTATTATAGGTTAGAATATAGTAAATCTCCAGGAATGTCAGTGATATTTTGACAGGAGAACTTAGAATATGATGGAGGCTTGTGTTAATAAAACCTGTAAAGCTACGCGAACCCACTGAAAAATAACGACGCTTTTTGGATCATGTTACCGAAAATAGTTTGCAAAAATGATTATCAGTGACAGGTCTCGAGGTGGAACAGAATGTATCCATGAACCATCAGTCCCGTATTTCAATGATCTTACATTTTTATGGACCGAAGGCTCTGTGGATATATTGCAGATGACCTCTACCTCTTGTAAGGAACTGGAAGGGTCTTTTCAACTGTGAATCTTTCCTACTGAAGTGTTTGCTTCTTTTTCTTTGGAAAGTAGCCTACTCAAACATCTTTATAGTAAGTCCATTCATGTCACGTGAACCATGCATGCAATGTTTTATAGTCCTTAGAGGATGTTAATACTAGTTTTTTCTTATTAATGTTACGTAAAATTAAGAATTCACCAGTTACTGTACAGTTATTTTTAATGTAATTGACAGGGTGTCCTTTATTTTATTTATTTATTTTTTTTTGCACTTTTAGATTATATTTAAGTGTGTCGTCATTAGGACTGTGACTTTTCCTTCCTATTTGCTTTTATTCTTATAATTCGAGAAATCTTGGAGTCTGATGCTTGTGACATATTCGTTAGCCATATTTACTTGCCAACGATAAATCTTGATTATGATAAGCATTTCTAGTAAACAAGCTTGAATATGTTACACACACACACACACACACACACACACACACACACACATATATATATATATATATATATATATATATATATATATATATATATATATATATATATATATATATATATATATATATATATATATATATATATATAAATAAATATATATATATATATATATATATATATATATATATATATGTATATATATATATATATATATATATATATATATATATATATATATATATATATATATATATATATATATATATATTGACCCCCTGATTGTTGTTGAGATGAGAGGTACTGAGATTTGCTATTAGTCCTCTAATATTCAGTATCAACAATAGGGTAATTGAAGATCTGGGATGATTAACGTGTTTCTTAAATGCTGCTTATATTGGTTCTGCCATTACCAATATATTTGGCATTCGTTTCTCTAAGTTTTTTTTAATAAATATAATTTCATTTTTGTGACACAAGACTTTCACTGTACCAGCATCGGGTTTCGAGAAATGTCGAGGCAAACGGGTATCGTTTCAGATATGTTGAATAATTCTCCTTTAAACTTTGTTTATTTTTGTGACTATCTCGCTGAGGATTTGGTTACACAGAAAGGAGGTATTGAATTTCTGTTCGTTTTGACTTTGTTTTGACAGTTTTATGTAAAGAGAGTTTTATCATGACAACGGATGTTATCAATAGTAGATATCGTATCCAGGATGACGAATTTCATGTATGCGTTATATATATATATATATATATATATATATATATATATATATATATATATATATATATATATATATATATATATATATATATATATATATATATATATATATATATATATATATATATATAATATAAGGCAGGGGAAGCACACCAACAGGTCAAGAAAGTCATATTTATTCAATTGCAACGTTTCGAGGCCAACCAGCAGGCATCATTTTCAAGCTACAAGTAATAATACCTAATTAGTACAATAAAATTAAGTGACAAAATTACAATACACAGTATAAATTACATTAAAACAAGCGAAGTTAAAAATATGAATAAGGACCAACCGTTGAGTATGGAGGCAGAGGAAGGACTGACCAGAAACGTAAACAGTTCACGAGAGATAAAGAGGTGTAGACGTGGCATGGGTGTTCAGTGTGGGGACCACTTTTTAATAAACAATGATTCATTAATTGCTAAAAGTTTGTGATTAGAGGCTCTGCCCAAAACCTTAAAGTCTTTGTACTGATTAGAAATGCTTGCATTTATCGGCATGATCCCTTATGTTGGAAAATTCGGGATTTGAAAGTTTAGTGCCAGTTCTATAGCTGACAGGTCTATGACTGTCGATTCGGACTTTAAGTAACCTATGTGTCGGATGCCGATAAATGCAAACATTCTATTCAGTACAAAGACTTTAAGGTTTTGGGCAGAGCCTCTAATCACAAACTTTTAGCAATTAATGAATCATTGTTTATTAAAAAAAGTGGTCCCCACACTGAACACCCATGCCACGTCTACACCTCTTTATCTCTCGTGAATTGTTTACGTTTCTGGTCAGTCCTTCCTCTGCCTCCATACTCAACGGTTGGTCCTTATTCATATTTTTAACTTCGCTTGTTTTAATGTAATTTATATTGTGTATTTTAATATTTGTCACTTAATTTTATTGTACTAATTAAGTATTATTACTTGTAGCTTGAAAATGGTGCCTGCTGGTTGGCCTCAAAACGTTGCAATTGAATAAATATGACTTTTTTGACCTGTTGGTGTGCTTCCCAGCCTTCAGTGTATTGCTGGTTTTGAGAAACCTCCGCCTGTTGAATATATATATATATATATATATATATATATATATATATATATATATATATATATATATATATGTGTGTGTGTGTGTGTGTGTGTGTGTGTGTGTGTGTGTGTGTATAAATGCCTTATCTTCTGTGATCATAAACGTGCGATCGAGAAGACCAAGAAGAAAGCCTAGCTCGAAATACCACAGTTAAAGCAATAAGGCTTGGTCATAGGTACAGCACCCTCATTGCCAAAATTCAA
>NC_089795.1:44960267-44965267 GCF_040412425.1 Macrobrachium rosenbergii
CTTTTTCCCGAAAATGCAAGGAATGCTCCGAGCTCCGGTAATAATATTAACCCTTTATGCATATAAATTGCGTTTATGGAGCTCTTCATTCAAACTGATTCAAATACTGAGTTTGAATAATATATATATATATATATATATATATATATATATATATATATATATATATATATATATATATATATATGTGTGTGTGTGTGTGTGTGTGTGTAAATGTATGTGTATATACATACAATTATATATGTATGTATGTATATATATATTACACACACATACATATATATATGTATGTATGTATATATATATTATACACACACACACACACACACACACACACACACACATATATATATATATATATATATATATATATATATATATATATATATATATATATATATGTGTGTGTGTGTGTGTGTGTGTGTGTGTGTGTGTGTGTGTGTGTGTGTGCATACATGTAGGTGAAAAGCTTCAAAGCGTTTATAGTGATTTTAAGCTGTACTTTTTATCCAGACTAGGTAGGAGGTCAGCAACATTGTGACTTATCATTTCCTTCTTAGATTACGATTGTCGTAATTTTTCTTTTCTCACTTTTCTCAAATAAGCTAGATATGAAATACTTGGACGAAACGTATTCCTGAAATACTTCCAGACTTAAAGCTCCCCGAGGAATCTGCCAAACATAATGAAACTCCAATGAACCTCCCAGTGGTCAGCAAATATTGATAATCAAGAACGACTTTGAAATGCCACAACAGAGCGAGAGGGAGACCTTTATGATGCCTTGTAGAGCGAGGAAAACAATCATGTTGGGTCTCTAGTTGAATTGAATTTGCAGAGGACAGAGGGAGAGAGAAGGGTAAATTTCTAACTGGATGCGAGAGAACGCTAGGGAAAATAGAGCAGGCAAAAGGTGAAGTGAGTAAAATTGCATTTCTGCAAAGGAAAGGGATTATACTCCCAGGACTCTTGATGTATAGACAGATAGACAGGCAGATTGAGAGACAGAACTCTGGCTAAGAAATATATTGCCTAATATTACATAGATATTTGATATCTGTTGAATGATAGTTTTGGTGTTATGAAGTTAGTTCTGAAAAGCAAGAGCATTTTTTTAAATGATTTTTTTTTGAAGAAATATCATGGAATCTATTGGTCTTCATAAATTCAGTTGTTTGGGAAAAGGG
The DNA here is from genome assembly GCF_040412425.1 of Macrobrachium rosenbergii. Classification (NCBI taxonomy): domain Eukaryota; kingdom Metazoa; phylum Arthropoda; class Malacostraca; order Decapoda; family Palaemonidae; genus Macrobrachium; species Macrobrachium rosenbergii. The sequence continues at coordinate 44,961,455 of NC_089795.1, forward strand.
ACACGATGCTTATCTGCTGCCCTGTTATATGCATAAGTTTCAGGGCGTTTTAGTTTAACTTTATTCAGTCAATCTATAATTTACCAGTTTTGGTAAAAAAATGTATTGCTTATTCAAACGAATTTTAGATTGAAGAGTTCAGTATTCCATTGTAGACTACGTATAATCATCCATGTTTTAACGGTGCAGAACCTGACGCCTGACCTCACGTTGGGCCAATGACGGCAATGTATTACTTGCTAAAAAAGAATAACGAAAAATATATACCCTTCGACCTGGGATCAGATATATTTTAATGTTTTACATCGCAGTCAGCTATTTTATTTACTAGATATAACAATTGTTTTAAAGTCTTGAAATTCATAGCCATTTTCAACATCAAGAACGCTTCAGTATTTGTATTTCCGGTGAGTAAAATTCACTTCACACGCGTCGAATATTTTGAACACAATTTATATGTTCTGGATATTTCCTCATGCGATGTGATAGCATGAAAAATACCCAATAACTAATATACTTGGTTGCATATATTAGATAATGTTTACAGTAACCGAGGTGCCAGTAATTTAGTAGCTGACAGCTATAGTATGTTTCACTCATTTCTCTGGAGAATCGTGGTAAGGAAGTATATTCCGAGACTTTTGTACATAAGTCTTCTTTAACACTTGTAAACTAGTGTTCGTGTATCTTCGAAATATATTTTAATAAATGCATGTACTGGCGGTATACGTCATGGGCTACTTAATGATAAAACTCGTGGTAAATAATTTATTATTATTATTATTATTTTTTGCAATAGCTCACAGAATGTGATCGAATTCTATCGAAAACGTTTGTCCTGATTTTCATGTTGCAATGACCATCCATGTCTTACTAGCAAAAGTGAATATGTCTCATTTAATATGGAATGCAGGAGCACATTTTATGAACATTATGTAAATGTCAATACCAACCTTCTGAAGAAACTTAATGTTGAAATCCTTTAAAAATAAAAATTTCTATCAACCCTTAAGTTAAAAATCCTTTTAATTCTGCTGTGCAGTCAACCCGAACTTTCAGTATAAGAAAAATACAAAATCGTAATTCAGTTCAGACTCGTAGATTTTCCCTAATTATTAGATAAATTTCTAAATTGCTTTCGTCTCTGAGGAGCGGTTTGCTACACCGTCAAAAGTCCTGATGCATTCTGCGATTACATTTACGTCCTGCTTTTATACTAACCCAGTGGAAAGCCTCAGCCCTTGTCGTGAAATTCATCTCACAATATTTCTTTCTCTTATCTAAAGCTTTCATTCCAAGCTTCGTTTCCAATCCTTTTGTCTCTTCCCATTCCTATACCATGTTTCATTCAACGCTTCAGACCGGCGTAAGAGGAAAAGCATAAAATTTCCCGGGAGAGGGAGGATCAAAACTTCCATTACGCAAGCATTGAAAGGAGGTCAAGTTTTTCATACAAGAGAAAAATCGTTTCCATTCAAAACCCTGCTTGTAAAAATCCAGCGAGGAAGAGGAACGGCCCTTGGGAAAATAACCTTGGTGCCTCAACTTTTCCAGGCTTTTCCGGACGAGCGAGATCACTAGGAGAGCTGGAAAGTGAATGACTTGAACCTTGTGTAGATAATAATTACCTTTGAAGTTTGTTTTCATTGTCATGTTTCGAAATGGAAGTGGGTTCTCTTTCGATGCTTTTGTACTTTAGGTTAAGAAAACTGCTGGGACACAAAACGTTTTACACTTTTGTGTCCCAGCAAAATTTTTTGAACAGAGAAATTAGTATACAAAAAGCTCTGTACCGGACATAAATGGTTCCAAGAAGAGAGAAAATAATATAGATGGTATTTTATCTCATTTTCGTCCTCGAAATTATTTGCAAAGACTTACATAAAGAGGTATATCAACTACGCATTTTTGTAAGTGGAATCTATGTGAGACTTAGCGTTTTCTTTGCGTCGTAGAGATAACATTAGTGGATTTATACAAGATACAAGATGGAGACCAACAAGGAAATATAGAAAATAAAACCTGATTCAGCAAATGCCAATAAATTAAGAAAAACTAGTCGATGAGACCACAATCATGATTCTAATGAATCTCGTGCATTAATACAAATTACTAAATATTTTCTGGAAATATTGAGTAAAAGACTATCCGGCACTATACACTTATATTTTTAAACAAGAGAGAGAGAGAGAGAGAGAGAGAGAGAGAGAGAGAGAGAGAGAGAGATAATTCTTTATTATTCAGCTGTCCGACCGTATGTATGTAGCTAATGGTTACTATCAGATTCCCTTCAGTTGGACGTATATGAAAGTGACGACATCAGTCATTGTTAAGACTGTCAAAAGAATTCCTTACTTTGGATTTCACAGTACCAAAGCTCGTAATGGCGAAGTGTACCAAACGTTACAAATTATTACGTATTCTCCACTGAAGATTGCCAGTGTACCGTGCTGGAAGATGCAGTTTCTGGGTACCTTTCTTTGTCAAAAGATGAGCATGCAACTTATCAAGAAGCAATTGCTTTATTACCCTTACACATGCTACTTCTCACAGTCATGCTTCATATAGTTTACCATTTCTGTTCATTAGTTTTATTTAGACGAAAAGGAAATTTCGTCGATATCAATACGAATATTTTAAATCCAGTGGATAGAAAGTTTTCTTCAATGTTAGACCCCATTAAATATATAAAGCCCAAAGATGGTTATCAGACTTTCATTTCCAGAAAAGGTTCGGAGCTCCACTTTTAGAAGCAGTATTCCCTGGGGCTCTCAAACACACACACACGCATATATATATAAAATATTTTATATTATATTATATTATATTATATATTTATATTATATTATATATATATATATATATATATATATATATATATATATATATATATATATATATATATATATATATATATATATATAAAATATAATATGAGCGTTTCATGTCTAGATAAAATTTGTTAAAAAAAAAAAAAAACATTCTTCAGTATGTTGCTTACTTAATAATATGCAAACCATTGTTAAAGCATTTTCAGTAATCTAATATGTCATGATCTGGTTTTCAGTAATCAGATCAATGTTTGACCGATTCACGTGGGTAATATATTTTACGTCTGAGTTTTTATGTTTATTTATACCTTTGATATATTTAGCATTCTGTCATTTCAGTATAACACTGAGTGAGTAAGGATAGGAAGTGGAGTATCTTTGTTCGTAGCAGCCATTAAAAGTATAATTGACACGATCATTCTTTTAAATTTAGGGCCACACATGAAGCAGGGTTCACCTGGAGTGGTCTTTATTTCGGGAACCGGACCGGAGATACAGCAACTGACGGACTTAATGTCCGAAAAGAGTCACCTTGCAATCTGGTACAGATCGTAACTCTCCTCGAATCGCGGAAAATGTCACGTAGCTTTCCCTGGTGATGGAAAACTTGAATTTATCGGAATTGCCCCCAAAGGGATAACCATTAGTTTTGTTTGGAAAAGATTCAACAAGATTTCTTACCTTTGCTGACCTTTTTAGTTTTCTGTAAAAGAAAATTATTGAGATGGCTTTGTCTGTCCGTCCGCACTTTTTCTGTCCGCACAAATTCTGTCCGCCCTCAGATCTTAAAAACTACTGAGACTAGAGGGCTGCAAATTGGCATGTTGATCATCCACCCTCCAATCATCAAACATACCAAATTGCATCCCTCTAGCCTTTGTAGTTTTTATTTTATTTAAGGTAAAGTTAATCATGATCGTGCGTCTGGCAACGTTATACTCTAGTACAGGCCACCACCGGGCCGTGGCTGAAAGGTTCATGG
>NC_089795.1:44977767-44980267 GCF_040412425.1 Macrobrachium rosenbergii
TATGTCAGCTATTAAATTTAATGTCAAGGTTATCTTGGATGAAAGTATTTAGAACTAGAGGGAATCACAAGATTCGAACAGCAAGCCTAAAGATTTCTAATGAGGATCAGGAACAGGGGGCAGTGCATTGCACTTTCAGTGTCCTAGTGACCGAACATAAAAATGCACAATCAGCGCTCTTGCCTCCTTTCCACCAACGTGAGACCTTGGAAAAACAAGACAATGGTTACTGATGACTCAGCAGGTAGACTGCTGTATGCTCCCCAAAAACCTAGGCTCATAGAGAATGTATGGTCGAGTCCACGGCCCCCAGTTAGAAAGTTAGTCTGCAGGATTTGTTAGTCATTGTTGCAGTCAGTCCTCGTGCACCCCTTTAGAACAGGAAATAACCGAGTAATTTTCATTTATATTTGGAGGACCTGGAAGACTAAAAGTTAGAAATGTTTCAAGTTTATAAGCAAAATCCTAGACATTGTGCGACTTTTAATGGGCCTTACGCTTATCTACAGACTGAAAATCAAGAAAAAAAAATGTTGAAAATAATGAAATAGAAATTTGAGTAAATTTGTGAAGTACCGTAAGTATGCAGTTACACACACCAAAAACACGAAGAAATAAATGAGAGGTGAAACTAACTCAGCGTCCCTGCTGGATAAAGATCATCTGGAAAAGTGCGAAGAGAAGAGAAGAATAATAAAAGGGTTAAACTACCAGCTTGTGTTTGTTTAGTAATTTGAAATGGCCTCATCTCCAGCTTATTAAAAACCAAGCATATGAAACGTGGAAGCCAATTCAGTATTTACAAAGTCATCAAGCGGCTATTGATATAGAGGAGCTGGAAAAAGGCTTCTCATTTTCTTTGTAAGGAGAAAGTCCATTATAAAACAATTAAGGCTTTATCTCCCCTCCTGTTAGAGATGAATATTGCGGCAGTTCAAATCCCTGGAAATCTAGTAGCTTTTGTCAACAGGGCTTTGGAGGTGTCCAACTCATATTCGTTTTATTCCTCATGAATGAACTTTTAATTATCTATTAGGAGCTGGATGCAACAAATAACAAAGGTTAAAACCTCCTGCCTGTGCTCTGCTTGTGGCCTTACAAATTCTGATATACTGTACAGTGTTTGCCAACATTTTGCTGGAGGGAGGGAGGAGGAGGGAGGGTAATCACACACTGGTCGATACAATACTTGATTCTGAAAAAAGATTACACACAAACGTAAGGCATAATAAATACACATATTTAAGTATACCTGCGCACGCACACACACACACACACACACTAATTGTGGTTATTACAATTACATACGTATCTGGTAAAACTGACCATTAGATTCTATAGTAAATACCTATATATATTAAGTACACAAATGATATATGTACCAGAGCGTATATATATATATATATATATATATATATATATATATATATATATATATATATATATACTACTATATATATATATATATATATATATATATATATATATATATATATATATATAATGAAACAAAGCAAGAATGACAATCCCCTGTGATTTACGCATATAATACACGACTTTTAAAATAAAAGGATTGCAGTACGGTCATTTAAAAAGACATATATTGAAAAAATGTATTCACACCATGCAATTATAAAAGGTGCAACTCAGAAAACGATGTCATTCAAAAGCTTTCAAATATTTACAATGGTGAGAAAATTTCAGTTAAGAAATAACTGGATTAGGTGACGTTGTGGTTCCAGCAGTACAAAGGAACTACTGTATAACAAAAAGACTTTGGCGATTTGAAAATAAGGCTTTAAGAAGAATTTTAGGAGTCCGATGGCTCCATAGTCAGAAATGATACTATAACTGGAAATGACCATATGGAGATGAAATACTAATGAAGGGAGATGGAGGTGGCTATGTCATGTCCTTCGCATTACCCCGGGAGAACAGAGCCTGATAGCGCTAACTGGAATCCTGTGGACATCAGAAGGATTCGAAGATCCACACCTGTCGCATGAGAGCTAAGAGACAGAGACTAGAAAAAATGGAGATCTGTGCCAGTGAAAACTCAGGAAAAACTCAAGCCATTTGCCTCGAACGGTGCTGGAGGCCATGATGATGATGATGATGATGATGATGATGTGCTTTCGGCAGAGAGGCATATTTACGAAAGCATATTCCCGAGGTGAATTCAGAGGAGAGCAGACTCGCAGTCAGTGCCCTCATAATAATGAAATAATAAAGGTTAAAATGTTCCACACTTATCAAAAGAAAAAAAGCTTCGGCGACCATTTCTTTTCGTCTGTGACCATAAACTCGTACATATGGTTCATCAGTATCCCGCTTGCACCACGATTCAAAAACACTTTCTTCTATCATTTGGGATCCCACAAACAAAGAAAAAATGAGAAATTGATCGTAGACTGGTAGTGAAATTTTACCTGTTAGCCATCTAATACTATTGCTAGTTCTTGCATTACCGTATGCATTTGTAAAAAACAGTAAAATGATA
>NC_089795.1:44985267-45002767 GCF_040412425.1 Macrobrachium rosenbergii
AGCAAGCTTAGTAATACAGTTTCTGTTCCAAAGAGTGGCATATCTGCAGACTGCAGTAACTCCAGGACAAACTCTCTTCTCCCTGTGCTCTCCAAAATTCTGTAAAACTCATTTTTAAGCCACTACATAAGTTTGTGGAGTTTCAAGGATTGCTAGATGATAGTCAATATGCTCTTTTAGACTTGACATGCCATTTGAAAGGGAACTTTGACAAGGGTTTTGAGTGCAGAGCAATTCAAATAGATTTTAGTGCTGCTTTCCATTTAGTAAACCACAAAGCCCTTACTTATAAACTTCGGAATCTTGGAGTGGGTGGATATGTTTTAAGTTTACTTCAAGATTGCTTTTACAGGTAGGCAGCAGTGAGTCGCTGTTGATGGGATCTTGGGTGAACCACGACCTATTTTGTCTGGAGTTTCACAGGGTAGTGTAATGGTCTACTGTTATTTTCAGTGTATACAAGTCACATGATTGTTAACCGGGAAAACAAGATAGTCCAGTATTCCGACGAAGCAACACTTGTGGGTGTAGTAAAGTCTCCACTTATGAGAAATGAAGCTGCTCTTAGTCTCAATCGAGACATGGACTGGATTAGTGAATGGTGTAGTCGGTGGGGTATGGGGCTAAACTCCAGTAAAATAAAAACACTATTGATTAGCAGATCGTGCACAGATTTCCCACCCCGTCCTCCCCTTCAGGTGGATGGAACTTTGCTGAATGAGTCTGAAGCTTTAACTATTCTACGTGTAGCTTTTGAATCACATCTTACTTTTGAGGAACATCTATTGAAAGTTTCACCAAATGCCGCGTGAAAGTTAAGTATTGTTCGTAAGACCTCATATATTTATAACAGTGATAAAACCAATGCAACCTGTTTTAGGTCGTTTGTGCTTCATTTACTAGAATACTGCTCTCCGGTGTGGATGTCTGCTCCTGCCAGAGACTTATCTCTTTTAGACGGAGTTGTTCGTGGTGGAAGGTTTGTTTCCTAATATTAGCAGTTATGACTTGGACCATCGACGGATGGTCCTTGTTTGTCATTTTTTCATAAGTTGTATTTCAACAGCGATCTTTCACATTCACAATTGTTCCCTTATCCCTTTTATCTGCCGAGAGAGAGAAGCGTCAGGCTTCTCAGTTCGAGATCCTTTATTCCTCACACTGTTGGACTGTGGAACAGCCTCCAAGAGGATATCGTTGCATTGGAACTTCAGAAGTTCAAGCGAAGACGCAATGCATTACTCTCCTAATACTGTTCTTGCATTTTAATACTTTTTTCTATTTATTAATTTCTTATTTCTTTTTTTATAAGTGAGATCTCCACTTTCTGTATTTCCCTTTAACTCCTCTTACTTCTTCCTAATGAACATCATATTCTTTGGAAGCTTGAATTTCAAGTCAACGGTCCCTGTGGGCTAGTTCCATTATGAGTAGGTTTCATCTTCTGAATAATAATAATAATAATAATAATAATAATAATAATAATAATAATAATAATAATAATAATAATAATAATAATAATAATAATAATAATAATTTGGGAGTCCTTAAAGCAGAAGAAATTTAGCAAATAATTAGACTTCGATTACTTTTGAAAATATTTGAAAGATTACGCAGATGTATCGTCCAAAACTCTTCATAGTTATTTTTCCTCGTCTAATAATGAGTAAGCTGTTGGTGTTATCATTATCCCTCGTCACTCTTCGTCTACTGATTTGCTGAGATATATTTTCCAATATCAAGCAAGAGCATTATTCAAAACAGACTGAATACTTTTCAGGCTACAGCTGACTCTTTTGGCTCTAAAACGGATGAATCGAGACCACGCTGAACTTTGCACAGCCAGCCATTCGGAGCGCCATCGGGGCAGTAATATTTTGATAAACAGTCCCATCCTGAAAAATGATCTGGTTTCAAAATAAGACAAGCAACGACTGGCCAACCCGCCAGGACTGTCTCTGCAACCTCCTGCCTGTCACCAGGCGGCGCCGGAACGGCTCAGTTTCCTGTCGAATTCTTCATAACCACCCACTAAGATGTGGGGAGGCTGGGAAAGTAGATAGCTGGATACACCATATCCAAGAATACTTTAAGGGAATTGATTTTAATGGAAAAGAATGTAAACTCTGAAATGAACAGGAAAAGTTACTCTAAAAGTTTAGTTATGTCAAGGTTAATCCTAAACACCATCAGTCCACGCAATAAAATATGGTTCAGGTATGTTGATGGCATACGTATTTGGCCAGGGAACGCAAATGTTAATACTTTCTTCGGTAAGTTAAGTAAATTGGTCCCATCGAAAATGGAAAATGGTGGTAACCTACACTTTTTGGATTTCCTAATACACAGTAGTAATGAGTTTAAATACTGTGTACAGAAAGCCTACCAATATATCTGCCTATGTACATTTCATTCTGGCCAAAGCAATAGACAGATCAGTTTTCACATCAATTGTTTTAAGAGCATTAGGCAAATGCAGCCTGAATACAGTGGTGACGAAAGAGATGCAATTCAGAATACAATCTGGGAATTAAAATTAGAGAATGCTTTAAGAGCGGCGAAAAGACTTTATAATAACAAGATGGAAACTTATAATCCTAAAAACCTGCTTTTACTACCACATAGAAATAATTTAAAAGATATTCCTCATCTATTTAAGCACTCAGGTGTTAATGTAGCTTTTAAGAACAAGTACTTATAAAGTTCTCGCCCGAAAACTGTTAAGGATGTGTATAACAAATCCCATGTAAGTCGCTTGACAACTATTATATTGTTCAGACTGGAAAATGACTGTAAATGACATGATAATAATTTTTCAGTTTGGAGAGTTGCAAGAGTATTTCAAAATACGTTGTCTTGAAAATAACAAAAATCATGTAGTCATCATGAATGTAGAACAAGCTGGATGAGCAATGGCTTGAGCAATTTGCGTTCAGTCGCTAGGCTATTATGCTGAAGTGGTGAAGATGTGGTCTTGATGAATCATTGATTCACATTCAAAAATATGTTTGGTATTCTTCCTACAGAATCAAGGATTTTATAAAGTTGATGCTCCAGTTTAAAGTTCCAGTTTTAAGTCTGAAGATGAAATAATTTCGACGGACACCATACTTTAGCTGCTGACCTACAACCCTTTAAGTTCTGGTTATCTTTTGTGTTCTTTATGTACGTTTCCAAGTGCCCAAGTTAGTATTTGTTACTTAGTCGAACAAATTGCTGTTTCATTCTTTATTGACAAAGATTCCGCCCCTCTCTGAAAGAGACATAATTATGAATAAACTGTTCACTAATGTGACACACTTTAAGAAATTTCATTCATTCTGTTATTTCTCATTTCATGTTTATTGTTAAACCTTCAGTCATAATATTATATACGTTATGGCACTGGGTTTCGCTCTTGTTCCTACTTTTAAATTACCCCGAACTTACCAACCACTCCATCCCTCTCTAATTTAGATCATCCAATACAACCAGTCTGCCCCCACGTTCTATGCAGAATTAGAGAGTTACAAACCCTTGAACGTCATCTTTCATCCTTTTCTCATTTTCATTTATGGAATGAATATTCCCAAGTTATTTCTACAATTGTTTTTCTCTTTTGGTCTCCTTCATTGCCAAAAATGGGCTTGTTTAAATCTTGAGGAATACACAGGAAGAAACTGAGAGAGAGAGAGAGAGAGAGAGAGAGAGAGAGAGAGAGAGAGAGAGAGGGTTGAGACAACAACCAATTTTGCTGAGACACTTGAATGAATTTCAAAAAATGCTTCAACTTTTGAACAATGACTATTAATTTGCTCAAGTACTCTGTATGTGATTGTTAAGACTCTCTTCATTCTTCCTTTGCAGGAATATAAGGGTTTCATATTTACTCCTTCAATGTACTCATAGTTTCATTTTTTAACATGAACAACCAATAGATGGAGTTGATATCATCTGTAATGCTTCTGTAACATTTTAGCCTCATAATTTGATTTACCTTTTTTTTTTGAGTTTTTAATCGTCAGCCAAACTACCCGCCCCCCCGTCTCTCTCTCTCTCTCTCTCTCTCTCTCTCTCTCTCTCTGTATCTATTAATCCCAAATTTTCATTTATCGCTCGTGAAGATCAGAACACTACTCCTTTGTAAAATTCATTCGTATTTTTTATGATTTCTTAAGTGGAATTTGTTTGTTGCTATTTCTGTCTCACTGCGTTATTTCGAGTTTCTGTTTTCTCTACGACTGTCAATTTTCTCATTTCATACAATTCCGTAGTTTTCTATCACCCCATTTATCGTATGTATGCACATGTATGATGTGTGTATATATTTATATACATACAGTAAACATATACATATATATGTTTATATATATGTATGTATGTATGTATTTATATATATGTATGTATTTATATATATGTATGTATGTATATATATATATATATATATATATAAACTCATTCCATGCAATTCAACATATGCTTAAAGAGAACACATACACAGGTAGGATGAGAGAGAGAGAGAGAGAGAGAGAGAGAGAGTAAATTCTTGCCTTTACTAAGTACTTCAGCGTTCCTTTAGGGTCATCCAAAGCCGAAGCCCTTAAGAGCGTGCTTGTATTTCATTATCGGATCAAAGTTTTCATCAGGTGGAAGTTTCACAATTACTTCCCATAAGCATATGTAAACTCCGCGTTCAGCCAAAGGATTAAACTGGCCAATCGACGATCGGGAGTTTCGACGATCTACTACGGCCTGGCGTTCGTTGTTGCAAGGTATAGCCAGGGTACGGGGATTTTTTTTTTTTTATAATTTTCACTTCTTTTCTATTTCAGTTGTAATCCAAAGCATACCATCACTGTCACTGCTTTGTCCTCGTCTTCCCTTTGCAATGAATATGTAATACTTTTTTTTTTTGTTCCTCGTCTTATCCTTTCGATCTTCCTTAAACAGTGTTTTATTTTCTTTAGGGTATCACGTGTCCCTTAAACACAGACTTGTGGATGCATATTTATTTACAGTCTACTGGTTATATTCGTCAAAAATATGTATTTGTTTTAATAATGATTTTTTAACTTCTCATTATTGTAATATCTTATAATATGTTTTCAACTGAAAGCCTTTCTTGGGCGGGAATCGAATGCACACACTCGATGCAACAGTTGAGCTAGAGCAAAATTTTGACTGAAATGTCCCATGAGCTTGTGATCTGATGTCTATGCCATTCTCATTACCGCTGACTAACAAAAGTGTTGTAAGATGCATGAACTAATCAACAAATTCTCCGTAAGAGTCGTTGGTATCATTGGATTTGTGATTAGGTATACCAGCACCAATGATCACAGTTGCCTTTGTTAGGTGAGTAGCTTCACTAGGATTGTTTAAATCTAAAAGGATCTTTTCTTAGTGTGGTTCTAGCTTCGGTTATGCAAGAAAGCAGTTGGTCCTCCAGCATGGTTGAAGTATGGAGATACTGTCTACTATACTGTACTAAACAGTTGGCTTTAAACCTTTGCTTGTAGTCTTCATATCAAAGATGGAGATGAAAAGTTCTGATATGGGAAATTCTGATATGGGAAATGAACTTCTGAAACTCTGTTCAAGGCTCACTGCAAAAGACGGCTCACACTCTGATGCAGAACTGCTAAGATATCAGGATGGTATGAAGCTTCCGTGCAAAAGCATTTCTTGCTTTGCTTTGGCTTGTCATTCCTTGAATTTCTAAAACTCCCATTAAATTTTTCATTCAGTTATATCATTGCTCCTCTTAATGCTCTTTCTTTTACATACTGGGTCTAATGATTGTGTGTAAGTTCTTTATCTTTAGAAGTACACGTTCTTTTAATTTCCTCAAGGAAAGTAAACAATCTCTCTAATCTGGTGTATTTGGATAGAAGTTTACAGCCTTATCGATAATGGTTAATTCAATTCCACGTCAAAGAGTTTTCTATGCTATTATCTGGATACTGTCTAGCAGGATTCAGTAATATTGGCAAAGCGCTGTAAAACAGGTATATTTTTTGCAATAGCGTTATAATTATCATGACCATGTTCTTTAGTGACTAGTGAATTAACTTGATTAAATAAGTCCTTGTGTTCTGGTAACAAAGCAGAATATATTGTTATTGCAAGTTTCTTGTCTTCTGGTGGATTTTCGAACCTTTATTTTTAGACAACCCAGGTTGAGGGTCCATTTTATCACTTTCTTTTACTAAGAACATTGTTGTATTGGATAACATTGAGCTCACAACTGAGCACTATATCTACCCTATCTGTTTATTCAACGCCATGCAACTTCTGTGCAATCTATACGTGATCCAGATAACTTAAAATCCATTATCCATTGCTTGACTCTGCCAAAGTGGAACCTTTGGTCAATTTAGGTGCTGGAAATTAGATAACATGTGGGATGTTACTTCTCATTTAGATGACAGTGAATCATAATTAAGTTTATTACCGTAGAAATAACAAAAGTGTATCCAGGAATTGGAGATGCTTACTGCTACTCTTCAGTGATTCTTCACATAACTGAATCCATGGTGTTAGTTTTGTCCCTATCAGAGCTTCCAAACTTCGAAGACATTCATGAAAATTTTCTGCGCGCTATTATTTGATTTAAACACAGATACTAACAAAAGACCTCACTTAGTTTTAGCCAACACATTTACTTAGAGTAAGGGAGCTGTTTGAAACAGTGACTTGAGGAAACCAAGAATGAGAGCCTGGAGACTAAATGAGAGTGTATGAAGGCACAGCCTGTCCAAAGGATGTAGCTAATTACCTAAACAAAGGAATCACCTGCAACACTACTACCCTTACACCTACGTCATTTTATTAACATTATCATTACTGATTCCATGAGTATATTTGCTTTTGGAAGTATGCCGGCATTTTCAGCGGGGAACTATTTCTGTAAGATACAAAATATAAAATAACAACTACACCACTTTTGCCTGAAAATCACGTCAAAATTTAGACAATTTAGATAAGATAGTTGCCATCTTGCAGTGTCTGGCATGTTGGAATTTTAATTACATTTTCTGAGCAAACTCAGTTTCACTATGGTCTAAAACATAATGAATAAGAATGTTACAACGTTATTCGGTTAGTAGGACAATCCAACAAAAACACGCATTACATATATATGCATATATACATACAAATATATATATATATATATACATATATTTACACAAAAGTATATATATGTATATATATATACATATATATATATACATATATTTACACAAAGTATATATATGTATATATATACATATACATATATATATATATATATATATATATATATATATATATATATATATATATATACATACATATATGTATATATATGTATATAATATATATATATATATATATATATATATATATATATATATATATATATATATACTCTATATTTAAGCATCAAATCTTTTTTTTTAAACCGGGTGGCTGATATTTCAAGATAAAGGCGCTATCTTGAACTTCTGAAGGGGAACAATTATATCTTTCATTTACAGCAATGCTTAGCAATCAATCACGTCAACGTGAACGACTCTGCCAGACATCGACACCTCTCTTCTTTATAGACGGTATTTGCTAAGACAACCAATCTCTGTTTACCTTTACGTGTGTGTGTGTGTGTGTGTGTGAGCGTGTTTGAGCGCGTTTGGGTAACAGGAAAACTTCATGCAATTTCAACGTAAAAGATGTAAGATGTAAGAGAGCGACGGCTTTGTATTTCCCCGACGGCCCTGTGATGTTCAGTCAGTTTAAAAAGGGCGAGGAAGGAGCGTCTTCAGTCCGTCCAAGACGTTAGCTCACTAGACTGGGAAAGGAGAACAAAACAGGTTTCTTGTAAGATGCATTTATTTTGTATTGGTCAGGAGCAAAATAACAAATATACTACTGTAATGACTGACGTACAGACGCACCCAACTCAGATTCCGACATGTATGTTGACAATCTGATATCTGGCTGGCCATACTGTACGCTGTACTGAGGAAATGACTATAAGGTTAAATACATTTTTTTTCAAGGTTCCAATACTTATCGGAATCCATTACTGGCAAATTTTGTCATTCCACGTCACGTTTATGAGATTCGTTATTACTCGTCACCCAATTTCGGTATTTGAAGTTCGCGTGTACCAATATTAATTTCCATTTACACCCTTTCATTAAGTTGGAAATATCATTTTTCTAGCGCTATATCGACATTTGAAAACGCTTTTATAACGAACCCCAATAACTGCAGTGTGTTAATGAAGAAAAAAAAAGTGAAGTACAAATATGGAGTAATACAGCGGCGCCAAAATACAGTTGATAGGAATCTTATCTCATGTGAACAAAAATTACATTGTGAACTATGAAAATAGCTGATGGTTTTACTAATACTGTCAACAATCATAACGACAATAATGTCAACAGTGATGACACATCAAGGTTAACCGAAATAATGATAATAGTAACTATAATGCCAGATTTTGTAATCCTACTAGATCCTTAGCCGTCTCCGTTGCTGTCAAAAATCTTCATTATGGTTATTTTCTTAGGAAATCTCAGTAATATGACCTTACATTATGTTCTGATATGAATTAACGATTCTATTAAATAAAACAAGAATTTTGAAATATCTGATTGACCTTCTTTTTCAATGTGCTTTTTCTAAATGCAATACTATTTCAAGTTTTAAAGCATAATATACAGTTATACTAATTTGGATTGTTACACAAAGAAGATTCACGTTATAGTAGTTGTATTCACATTATTATTATAACTTTTTATATCATTGCAATAACTCAGTATATCATTATTATCATTCTGGACTTCGTCATCGAAAAAATGACAACTTTATAGACGGTGCACCAAAAATACAAGACCACCAACAAGGTGAAGTAGATGAAATTCCAAGGTGCCATCAGTGTCATTGCACAGGACAAAAAACCATGAAATATTTTGCGTTAAAACTGGCGGGGATATGTCTATTTGTCCAATAAATTCATAACAAATCTTTCAAAGATGATGCAAAGCAATTCAGAATTCCTCTTCGATAGTCCTGAGAACCGAGCTTCGAATTTACAGCATAGTAACAAGCGGGGATATTCAAGCTCAAAACTGCCAGCTTTGCCACTGAAACCATCTCCACCAATAGCAAAAACGCTGTGCATTTGTACTGCTCAGTAGATTGTATTTTCAAGAATAGTTTAAGAGCAAAATTGTAATATCTAAACATTTCTGAATTTTATGGTCATTTTTATTGAAACAATTAACTTCATGGAAAAACTATTAAGGCAACTTTCAAAGGACGCATTACCTGCATAAAAATAGGTGTTGAGTTACCAGAATCTGGGATATTGCTTAGTGCTTTCATTCTCGTATTATTCCCAGTGTTCTGTAGACTTAGACCTGAACCAGCCTGCACTATGATGAAGACAGAGCTTGGAAATTGGCAACACAGTCAGACCACGACTGGTTACACAAGAAGGCCATTATGAGAGAATCGAAGTTCGCAAGTACCAACAGTGTTACTGTTAAGGGTCGCACTGGCCTAGTAGAAACCACCAAATGGATTGATTTCCATGTTTTATTCATAACTCTCCAGATGAGTTCCAGGAGAACTTCGACCAAAAGAGTTCTTTCCTTGCAACAGTACATTTATGGATATTTCAACAATGATATTAGCAATGCTGCAAAAAATTAAACATAGGTGGATTTTTCCAAAGAATGAAAGATAAAATAATCAGTCATGAATTACATCTACTTCAGGAGATTCAAAACGTTTCATAGTAATTATTATTATCAAGACTAGGCGTAAGCATGGAATTATTGTCATCAAAGCTCATCAGCGTAAAACTGTTTTTGCTCAAGGAAATTATTTTTCTTCAGTAACTTCGGAAATTTTCAAGAGGCAGTCTAGAGCAAAGTAGCACAATAATGCAATGATGGGAGAAGGAAGGCACAAAAGATCCAGTTCTCTTACTCAAGTGCTTTTCAAAGAGAAGAGATAGCTAAAATTTTTCTTTGTTCTCTGGTTCAGCAGAAACTACTTATCAGAATTTTTAACTTACTGAACCAGCATTTCTTTAACCAGACTTGAAGTGCAACTTGGTTTTGGATTTCTTCGTGTCCAGCACTATGAAAAATATTCTAATAATAACAAACAACTCACCTGGTACTTTGTCTGGCTTCGACCTAAAAATGTTTTCACGATTTCGTAGAAAGAGATTCAAAATCAGTATCTGAACAGGACCATATTACAGGAATGTAAGTTCCAAAGCACAACTTTTTACGTCACCACAGCACCTTAACACAAAAACAAAACCAAACATTATTACAAGCCAATCTGTTTTGGAATCAATTTAGTGGTTTTCTGGAGGCCATGCTGGCAATGTCAAGGGTTTGCTTATTCTGGAGTTTCTCTGAGATCAACATCATCACTGGTAACTAAGTTTAGGAGTATCCATCAATCTCCTCATAAGGAGACTTGTCTGCTGCATCCCAATCCTTGCTCTTTGTAACAGAAGCGATGTTGAGAATCAGAATCTATAGGAAGACTGGGAAGCACCAACTATTGCTAGATGAACAGTGTCTTCTGTCTTTGTCTTCAAAAGCCGAGAGATTTGGGCATCAGACAAAGAGTCATTATCAGGTTTAAAAGACACCGGTAACAACTGCCGCTGGTGCTCCGCATGCAATGGGAGGTGTGTGTCTGACAAGAAGACTGATTGGAAACTTCATCCAACAGGATTTAAAGATAACTTCTGCCTGTGACCCCCTGAGACTCTAATGCGGTGCTATTAACCGTGTTACTAAACATGTCACTCTTTTACAAAGATTAACACGATATCTTGACAAAAAATATTACACAAGTTCCTTATTTGAAAATGGCAAGGATTCTCTGATGGGCAGATTTTGGTTATTATATGAAATCACGTTTACCGGTCTCATAACTTCTGCGAGTGATTTTTTCATACACATGTATTTTATATGCATGATTAATATCTATTCTCTTTCATCGTGTTTATCTTTTCATTACCTTAAAATTTATGTAATTTCTTGGTTATCGTCATATAATTCCAATGAAATTTTATTTGTATTTAGCATTTCAAATAAAATTTTTTTCTAATTATTCATAGGTCTTTGTATACCTCTGCAGTTATTACACTGGAGTTTAACGCCTTCGCTTCTGTGAAGTACAGCCGTTTGAAGTGATACTCCTATGGCTACTTTATACATCTAATATACATAATATTTCCGGTTATTACCCGATTCTTTCATCTTTTATTTGTTTGTTAAGCATAAATTTCCGGGCAAGGGTTAAATTCCATCTGTATTTGTTTTGGATTTCTGCTGACTTCTATTTTAGATGTAGAGGCTGATACAAAGAGCAGCCCAATACCCTATACATAGCCAAGGCCTGTAGAATATAGGATATAATAAAAAATATAAACGAAATTTTAAAACACGCTGTTATTAAAATGCATTAAAAACTACAAAATAATCTTTGAGACGCCAGGATTATCTTGTCTCAAAAAATTATTTTGTGCTTTTTAGTGCATTTTAATAAAAACGTGTTTAAAAAAGGTTAAATTTTTTTTTTATCTTATACATTTTACTTTTGACTGAAATTTTAACTGATCTATAATTGGAGTTAACGAATGTGATATCCTGTCGAGCCAAAGAAGGTTTGAAAACTCCGTAGTTATAAACTTATTCTACTGAGATACTGGGAGAGGTCACTGTAGGGTCACTAGAGGTTACTGCTGACCTACTGATCATGTAAGGTTGTATTGTCACTGGGCTTGAGTAACCATGCAAAATTTCAAGTCCATTGGACTAAGGGAACAGGTCGAAAATTGAGTTACAAGTTTTGACCCAAACATACGCAGAAGTTAAGTTAGATAAAAATCTTGTAAATAAAAAAAAAATTTAAACCACGCTTTTATGCCGATGTAGTATCTTTGCAGATGAGTGCATGCTTAATAATGCAGTCCTTGTTCTAAAGAGCTGTATATCTGTAGACTGCAGTAACTACAGGCCAATTTCTATTCTCCCTGTGGTCTCCAGAGTTGCAGAAAAACTTATTTTTAAGCCACCATATAAGTATGTGGAAGCCAAAGGATTTTTAGCTGATAGTCAATATGCATATATGCCCTTTTAGATTTGGCATGCCATTTGCAAAAGAATCTTGATGAGGGTTTTGAGTATAGAGGAATTAAAACAGATTTGAATGATGCTTTCGATTTAGTAAAATCATAAGACACTTATTTATAAACTTCAGGATCTTGGAGTGGGCAAACATGTTTTAGCTTTATTTCAAGATATCCTTACAGGTAGGCAGCAGTGAGTTGCTGTTGATGGGATCTTGAGTGAACCACGACCCACTGTGTCTGGAGTTCCACTGTTTTTTTTAATGTATACAAGTGATATGGTTCTTGGTCTAGAAAACAAAATTATTCAGTATGCCAATGATACAACACCTTTGGATGTAGCAAAGTCTCCACTTATGAGAAATTAAGCTTCTCTTACTCTCAATCGTGACATGGAGCAAATTTGTGAATGGTACAGTCGGTGGGGTATGAGGCTGAACTCCAGTAAAATGAATACACTATTGATTAGTAGATCTTGTACTGATTTTCTACCCCATCCTCCCCTTCAAGTGGATGAAACTCTGCTGAATGTGTCTGAAGCTTCAACTGTACTTTGTGTAACTCTGGGCTCACATCTTACTTGTGAGAAACATCTTCATTTTCAGTTTTCATTTCATTTTACTTTTTCCCAAAAACCGCCGAAGAAAGTTAATCTTAACAGGGAAACCAAATGTTTCAAGCATATGGAATCTGAATACAAATAACCAATGCATTATTCAAATGCTTTAATTGTTTAGGAGTAAATGGCCTTAGATTGTATTTAGCATCCTATTATTACTAATAACATAAAACCTTTAAGTGGTATGCTGCCCTCTCCTCTCTCTCTCTCTCTCTCTCTCTCTCTCTCTCTCTCTCTCTCTCTCTCTCTCTCAAGTGAAATGTGAAAAAGAGGAGTTTGGTGTGGATCTCTGACCCTGCAAACCATCATTCTCGGAACTAGATGAAATTATCCTCTACCCAAACTTAAAGAGGCATGAAAACTTTAATGAAAGGTCAGCGACGAAAGGCAGCTGTTCACAACGCCCCCTTCAAAAAAAAAATGATAAGTAAAGATTATTATAAACTTCTGTTTTATAAGTTTCAGAGCAGAGGGTAAAATGGTAGGTGAATTCTGCTTTTGATGACTTCCTGGCCAGAAACTGTTATAACAAAGAACGCGAATGTTTAATTCTAATTATTAGGAGTTTAGGCAATGTATTCAGCTTTGTTCCTGCTATGTGACTTTTGGTGCAAAAGTTTATAAATTAAGTAAAATGTAGTAGAGAGAGTTTAAGTAATTAAAGCTCTTGTCTATCTATCTATCTATCTATCTATCTATCTATCTATCTATCTATCTATCTGTCTGTTTCTCTACTTATCTAACAATCTCTCTATTTACCATTGTGTGTTATTATTTTTATTATTAATATTATTATTCTAATACATTTTCTAATACATTTACTACCAGAATTCAGTATTGACTTCATTCTATCCATCAGGAAAAACCTTTGAATCACAGAGTTTCGGTGGGGATATTTGAAAAAGAAAACCTAGTTTAAAGTTTACTGTATTATTTTTCTTGTTTTAAAAATTTTTGGTGCGTCGGAAGAATACTTTCGAAAGTAAATTCATCTCACTTGTGCGTTTCGAAGCCAAATGGCCTAAATTTAGCACGTAGACTGTTCCATGTATCTATGTATTTATGTATGTATATATCATGACGATGAGATTCATCCTTTTGACACAAACAAAAAAAGATATCATCATAAAATAAATAGAGTTCTGTAGTTCATTGTAACATCTAATTCCTCTAATTTACTAACAACTCTTGTTACAACAAAAACTCTAATCAAGGTTCTGGAACCAGCAACAATATCCAACACAGAATTAAACAAACCTTTTTTATTTCCAGAACGGAAACTCATAGATGAAAAGACCAAGCCTCAAATTATTCCACCTGGAAAATGCAGTCATATTCGTGCGTGGAATTTCAAAGCGTAACTGCCAGATAGTATAATGCAACTGATATTTGGAAAGAAAGAAGCAAATTTTCTCTCTCTCTCTCTCTCTCTGTCTGTCTGTCTCTCTCTCTCTCTCTCTCTCTCTCTCTCTCTCTCTCTCTCTCTCTCTCTCTCTCTCTCTTATATACTAATCTATAATTCAACCTCCGTTGGCCTTCAGGTAGTATTCTGTGTTTCTCAGTGTTTATTTAAATGGCTATTATTATTATTATTATTATTATTGTGTGTTATTATTATTATTATTTTTATTATTATTATTATTATTATTTATTATTATTATTATTATTGTGTGTGTATTCAGAAGATTAATCCTATTCATATAGAACAAAGCCTACTAAGGCCACTGACTTGAAATTCAATTTCCAAAGAATTAGTGCAAACTAATCAGTGGAATTTTTGGAACCTTATGAATACATTGCCTGGAGACCAATCGAAATTACTATATTTTGGTTGATTCGTTAATTCTATTGCCAATAAAGAAAAAAACGTTCTCTTTGGGTAGATAAATCAGTAGTCTTTAAATCTCTTTGTCTCAAACGTAAACGCGATGCAGAAATTGGAATTCTGTCGACCGGGATGAATGTCTTCTGGAAATTCCACCAATAAACGTAATAGAGACTTCAAAAAGTATAACGCCGTAAAGAGAAAATTAAACTGGATACTAAGGGACACCCATCGCCGACAGCTTTTCAACTGCTAGTTCGGTATTCTCCTTTGTCAACTACTGTTGGCGTTGCGGCCCTTCACTCAGTGATGAAGCGGCAGTATAAACGTCGATCTTTCGTATTCCCTTGAGATACGGAATCATCAGTATAGTTTTACGGTGGGCTCTTTTGCAGTCGATTAGGGTAAGCCCCAGTATCTCTTAGGACTTGTTTATGTATCGGAGAAATAACCAGAAGATATACTGTACAAGTATATGAGAACTCGTCCTAAATCTTTCGGTGCTCTGACACTCAATCGTTTGAAAAGCTCCACGCCATTATTTGTTTTATAGCTAATAGACGAACGCTTATTTAAATTCAAAATTGTATTTTTCTGAAATAACGGAACTTGACTGATAGCAGGTTTACACTTTCAACAAGCAATTACCGGTAATAAATTTATGTAAATGTCGAGTTAAAAGGTGGAAAGCACCTTTCAGATGTTTTGTTTGTGCTTAAGTATTTTATATTTTATTGGCCAACGAAAGCAAATTAGTCTAAGTATGTTTATTTTTATGGATAATGATTTTATGTCGAAAGTGGATTATGTCATATTACTAGTAACTAAACTACAAATAGTGAGGTTTGTGATATCATCATCATCAAACCATTCTTGTTAGTTAAGATAATTTTAGAAATTTCTTCTAGCCAATTGCAAAGAAAAGCACAAAACAGAGCAAAATGTTCGTTTGCAATTTTACAATTTTATACATATATATATATATATATATATATATATATATATATATATATATATATATATATATATATATATATATATATATATATATATATATATATGTCAAAAATGTCGGCACAAGTGCCTAAAATTTTCAAGACATCATCCATAAACCTCTAAAAAATAATTTAAAAGAAAACGTCAATCTCAAGGACTTACACTTAATACTTTGGCAATCCATTAGGCTAATTCCGACCATAGAATTAAATGGGTGAGGAACGCTTCAGTAATCCATGTAAATGATTATACCAGAAATATCCTGAAATTAACTTAATTGCTTGTCTTTACCAAGCACTAATGTAATTTTCAGTGACTCTGTTTTTTGTGTTTTCCAGTGACTCTATACTATCTTTTGTGTCTTCAATGTCTCTATACTATCTCTGAACTTAGGACTGATGTATTTTCAGTGACTTTTGTACTAACTTGTTTTGGATATATATATATATATATATATATATATATATATATATATATAATATACTATATATATATATATATATTCTCATATGCCTACAGTAGATCTAAATGAAAAGATAATTACCCCGGACTTGAGATCGATCTCGGCCGGGGCCAAAATATCGTTTTTCCTTTATTTTGTTGACTTAGATGTGGCTTTTCTAAATGTGAAAGAAATCTATAACTTAAATACCTATGAAAGAGCAAATATACTCTCCATACAAAATTTTTATAACAACAACACAAACTACAATAGAAATAACGTTTACAAGAAAAAATAAGAAAAAAAACTTTGGTTTGATAAACACAACATCCTTTTTGTCGTTTTATTTACAAACATCCTTGTGATGACAAAACTGGTCAATAATGTATTGCGAGTGAATAGAGCTTTACATCTAACAAATAAAATTAAACAAATACTGAATTAGATATATACAAAAAATATACACTTCCACCTAGATTACAACCACCAGTCCTCATCGGTCATTTGGAGAACTCTCTGAGGGACCATCAATGCCTCAAACAGACCTCACTCCAGGGGCGAACCCATTTCCAGGACGCGTGTTCCAGGCTCTTAGGGGACGCCCGTTCTGGAAAGGCTACTGGCGAAGGTCCTCTAGATGTCGACAAACGACCGTAAACTTTCCCAAATGGCTTTCTCCTGGGAAAGGGAAAGACGCCAGATAAGCCTTGAGAGGGAGAGGGCGAATGGTGAAATAAAGCAGAGTAAAAATGGACTCTGGGGGAGGAGGAAGGTGTCTTGGCTTTCGATGTGGTGTAGTGGAAAGATACAGGCTTTGGGTTTTGCTATATTTTTCTTATTTTAGTTTACTAGCAAATGTTCCGTTTTCCGAATTTATTTAACAGTGAGGATGGGAGGAGGAATGTAAGTTAGGAAGAGTGTTAAGTGATGCTCAGGACAAATTATGTCGATCTCCAGTATTTATGTATTTATATGTTCATAATTTCCCACCCCTCTCTTTCTCTCTCTCTCTCAGCTCAGTGTTATGTGCTTAATATCCTCACCTCTCTCTCTCTCTCTCTCTCTCTCTCTCTCTCTCTCTCTCTCTCTCTCTCTCTCTCTCTCAGCTCAGTATTTATGTGCTTATAACATCCTCACCTCCTCTCTCTCTCTCTCTCTCTCTCTCAGCTCAGTATTTATGTATATATGTCCTCACCCTCTCTCTCTCTCTCTCTCTCTCTCTCTCTCTCTCTCTCTCTCTCAGCTCAGTATTTATGTGCTTATAAATCCTCACCCCCCCTCTCTCTCTCTCAGCTCAGTATTTATATGCTTATAACATCCTCGAGCCCCTCTCTCTCTCTCTCTCTCTCTCTCTCTCTCTCTCTCTCTCTCTCTCTCTCTCTCCTCTCTCTCTCAGCTCAGTATTTATGTGCTTATAACATCCTCAACCCCCCCTCTCTCTCTCTCAGATCAGTATTTATGTGTGCATAACATCTCTCTCTCTCTCTC
>NC_089795.1:45007767-45024991 GCF_040412425.1 Macrobrachium rosenbergii
AAATGACAGACTATGATGTATGACTTAATTTCAAGATAAGATATACATGACCTGACTTAAAGCACGAAAATTTAATCTAAACTGACACAATAATGAGTAAACTTTAAGATTAACTAGAACATATAAAGTAACCAGTGTCAAAGAAAATTATTATAGGTACAAAAAAAGACTGATAATAACAAAGAGATTCATAGATGCAAATGAAGAGAAGCTAATTTCAGGAAAATTATGGGATATGAATAATACATATGGAAATAACTCAGATAATTTACTCAGTCTTAGGGAAAGGGATGGGTGCATATATTTCTTCTACGGAGAGAGAAGAGAGAGAGAGAGAGAGAAAGAAAGAAAGAGAGAAGAAGAAGAGAAGAAAATATTCTGTACTTTGTTCCCTATGAGACTTTCCTTACTGTTATTCCTCACCAAATGTTTCCAGAGAGAGGAGAGAAGAGAGAGAGAGAGAGAGGCTATTTGTTTTACTCTCCCTTCCTGTGTGAGATTGCCCTTACTGTTATTCCTCATAAATGTTTCCAAGAGAGAGAGAGCAATTCGTTCATATACCCGCTTCCTTATGCGAGGCCCATATTTTAATGTTATCCCTCACCTTATACATCTGAGAGAGAGAGAAAGAGAGAGAAGAGAGAAGAGAAGAAAATCATCATTAACACGAATTGTTGTTGGAATAATTTCAAACCTACGTAAGATGCCCCTGGATGGGTTCTTTAAACATAATTATGTAGAATACGCAGAGCTATTGGTATTCCTTATACTTTAACATTACACACACGTTCAGTATCTTACTCATAATAGTAAATATTTGAAGATGAGCTGAAAAAATGGCATAGTAAGTCACTAGGAACGTAGAATTATCGCTGTTACTTTGATTACTATCATTCAAATGAGCTGCATTGACATGAAACTAGGCTAAGATAACATTAACTTACCAGGCATAATGCCACGGAAAGGTATTGCTATCCATATTTTAAAAATTAAAGAATAAAATGCATGGTAATTATTTTTATTCAGAACATGAACCCTATTATATGGAACGAGCCCACAGGGGCCATTCGCTTTGAAATTCAATCCTCAAAGAATGCTATGTGTTCATTTGAAAGTAATGGGAAATGAGAAAGAAAGAGATCAGTTATTAGAAAAGAAAGAAATATTAATAAATAGACAGAAATGTTTAAAGGAGTTAACGAATGAGTGTTTACAAGCAATCTGTCGTAAATATTCTAGGTTTTAAGTTACAACACATTTCTTCAGTTCCCAGCTCCATATAATACATTGGCTCTTATAATACATTAGCTCCTTATAATACATTAGCTCCTTATAATACATTAGCTCTTATAATACATTAGCTCTTCTGTACGTAACCTCCTATAATACATTATATGCAAACCTAGTGTCCTTCTGTCTAATTTTCACTTCTTTCATTTTAATAAATTATCCCGACATAATACAAAGTGTCCAAAAACGTCGAGACTTCTTAAGTGATGGAATTTTTAACAGAAACACAAGTTAAGTATACCTTAGTTTAACCAGACCACTGAGCTGATTAACAGCTCTCTAGGAGCTGGCGAAAGGATTAGATTTATTTCACGTGGCTAAGAACCAACTGTTTACCATAAAACACCTAGCTCTGAAATAGTGGTGATTGCAATTAGGCTCATTTGAATTCGTTGGGATATCGCTGACACACGCTTGGCAACTAAATGCTGCTATCTATCCTGTTAAGCTGCTATCAACTCTTGTCCCAGGAAATAGAATTTAAAGCTTTTTCGTGTTATGGCTTAACTAAAAAGAAGTATGTTTACAGATGTTTCAAAAATGAAGAATGTGGTTCTGAATTTTTTCTTGGAATTGCAGAATAATCTTATTTTCTAGAACTACATTATCTCCTCTCTAAATTCATCTGAATTCGAATAAGGTTTTTTTTTTGCAAATGGCCATAACTTGGTTGTTTTTGTCATTTATTCTTTTGTAAATTTATTTTTGCCATAAGGAAGTTGAAAATATTTTACGTAATTTTTGTAGTTGGAGATAAAAATATATAATAACATTATAAATGTTTTGACTCCATGGAGTTATTTGATTATTTTGAAAGTTATTTAAAGCAAATGTAAATGAAATGTCTGTAAAATAAAAGCACATCAATTGCTAAAGAATACAGAATACATAAATGACTGATTTTCATTAGTATGAAATTCGAAATCTAAAGCAAAGAGAGAGAGAGAGAGAGAGAGAGAAAGAAGAGAGAGAGAGAAAGAAAAGAGAAAGAAGAAAATTCGCTCTTTTATGACATAATGAAGACAAAATGAATGTAATGCGAACTGCATGTAGGTTATATGTCATAAACTTATTTTGGCAATTAAAATTATGAGCTTAATTTATTGCTAAACTCTTATGCTAATAAAGTCATTACTGATAACGAGAGGATATACGTGGCTGGTAATTAAGCGGTGCGAGTTGTGTTAATTACTCACATAATATTTAATATTTTTGGTCATTAACGTAGCTGGCGATATTTTTAGGCATTCGTTCACTTCCATTTATTGAAATAAGTAGATAAGTTATAAAGTTATTAATGTATTAATGTTTATTATATATATATATATATATATATATATATATATATATATATATATATATATATATATATATATATATATACAGTATATACACACACATATATATGTACATACATACATACATACATATATTATATATATATATATATATATATATATATATATATATATATATATATATATATATATATATATATATATTAAAAAGAATGACAAACAGGAAAGTTCTTTCGAAAGAAAACATGTAACACAACTTTACTCTTGGATAATTTATCTAAGTTGACAGTGTTGCAAAAATGAAAAGCAAAGCAAAATATATTACTGCAGCATTTTCTAAATCCCTTTTCATCAGCCAAACATTAGGATCTGAAAGTCTCTTTTCAGCTTCTTACGTTCCCTGTAATATACTTTCAACATTCAATAACTGCATCAGTTTCCTTTATATTATATCCCTTTACGTTTCCGTTTTAAGTACTATTTTTAATTTCTTCATGTAGCTTAAAGTCATTCATATTCATTATTATTACTTCATAAGAAAGTTTTTGCATTCACATAAGGATTTTGGGATGTAATCCTTCAAGAGGATTTCAATTCTTTGGTCCTTCTGTGTATTGTTTATGCATAGATGATGATATGTGTCCCTGGTCTTTGTGCTGACTTCACTCTGTGAAATGAGGAGAGAGAGAGAGAGAGAGAGAGAGAGAGAGAGAGAGGATATACTGTTTACGTAAAATGTATTTTTATGGAAATTGTAAATCATGTAGAGAGAGAGAGAGAGAGAGAGAGAGAGAGAGAGAGAGAGAGAGAGAACTCCTTGAAATTCATCTCATAACTTTTCCATGGTACAAATTAAACTCAGTATATAAATATATTTAATGGAATCCATGCTACGTTTATTATTATTATTATTATTATTATTGTTATTATTATTATTATTATTTATTATTATTATTATTATTATTTAATTGAAATACTCCCTACAGGATTAAATTACCTTCCTTTACCTCATAATGACAATGGACTTAGAAATCTTTATTATCTTCAGCATTTGTATATTGTGCAGAACTTTACGCTTGAGTGGGTAAGTGAACAAGAGAACAAGTATGTTCATGGGGAACACACAGCATCAAATAACATTATACCTCGTCAGTGTTATTCTTAATTTTTGAGATTTCACTGAACAATATTCCAAAATTAGTGGGAGTATCACGCGATGGAAGCTGTAACTTTCACTGGAACGACAAATAAAGAAATAAATCGAAATAATTATGAAACGAGGGCAGAGACTGTTACAAACTAGTCCTTTTGTTTGTGGTATTAAATGTCTGACTGACTTCGGCTCCACGGGTACAAAACGAAGCAAATTTCGTTCATTTATTTCATTAATATTCAGCGCCATCAGTTCAGAATAATGAAGTTCAGTTATCTCCTGAAACCCCAAATTAAGCTGAAATTATATCAAAAAAGCTTGTTTTGGCTGGAAGGCAGTGTGCTGCTATTTCAAGAGACCTCGCTAGAATTTCGGTGCTTCTCAAACGTATATTTTCTAGACCAGTCAGATCACAAGAGACATTGGTCTAACAATATTTTTAGAAGAAAACATTTGAGAAGTAGTGACGCTCATTGCTTTTAATTTAGCGTTTTAGCTAAAGAAAACATTAATAAGTGTATCATTTATCTCCTTATCTTCAGTACATGTAAATGAACCAGTGCCTAAAAAATATCGTCAGTTTGGTAATTACCGCAAATTTCAAATCCGGATAAAACAATTGACAAAAATTTAACTAAATATTGTTATACGACATTTCTCTCTAATCAGTGTACAATGAATACATATATCATTATTTTTACCATCAATTAAATATTGGGATGCCACAATGTCACGAAATCAGTGTCACTTCTTTAAAAGTGTTGAAGTTTAGAAGTTAAAGGTTAGGACTTAACTTCACAGTTATATTATCAATTCAGAACACAAGGCTAAGAACGACAGATGAAGTTAAGAGCCGAATACGAAATAAGGTCCACAAGGGAAAAAGAAGCAATTAATTTTGATCTTGAAGAGAGAAGAGAAAATTAATTTGATGTGAGAATTATGTATATATTTATGCGAATGTGCCCACCTCTCAGCCGCAGACTGTAAGCTCGCGAAATGTCATTTATTTCAACTTAATTCAGTAAATATATTTCTTCTCAGATATTTGGGCGTGCAATTTGGTTAATATATTCTAATGAAATATTGAGGTGTCATTCAGTAAATATATTTCAATGAAGTATTACAGAGTGCAATTCAGTAAGTACATTTCTAATAAATATCATGGATTGTAATTCAGTAGAAATATTTCTAATGAAATGTTAAAGTAAGTGTAATTCAGTAAATTAATTCTAATGAAGTATTACAAAGTGCAATTCTGCAGATCTATTTCTAATGAAGTAATAGGTTGGGTAATTCAGTAGATACATCTCTAATGAAATATTAAGGAGATTAATTCAGTAAACTATTGCTTATGAAGCATTAGATAGTGTAACTCAGTCAATTTATTTCTAAAAGTATTAGTGGGTGTAACTCTGTGGATGTATTTCTAATGAAATATTAGTGAATTTAACCAACGACGACATCTCATTCCTCTGAGCGAAAATGATTGGAACTAAATATTTAGTCGGATAATAAAGTCGTCAGTCGGAGAGCTAATCGGATAATGAAATAAATTCGTCACGCCTTCTTAAGTCGCTGATAAAATATTAAATGTCATAAAATATATGAATGGCATTGAAAGAGGAAAAAGCGAAAAAATATCCGACTTTGTAAATCTAGATATGTCAAAATTAGAAAACAAAATTTATTTCCTGGATATTGTAGGAGGATCGTACTACCATGCATATTTATAATTCGTATTTTTAATACCGTATATCTTTTATTGTATTTTAAAATGGTAAAATAAAAGTTACAAATTCTGTAGGGCTTCTTACATTTCCTCATATTGATAACTAGGTATTTCTAGCAACATACATATCTTTTTATGTATTATTTCTTTAATATAGATTGTATAATGAAGGAACGATCACTTCATCTGTTCATGTTTTCACGTCCATATTTTAGTTCTTGGACAGATGATGAAAGTGATTTCATGAAAGTAGATTTTGAAGAGGCGGTGGACTGACGGCAAATATCTCCTCACGATATCGTTGAGCTATCCGTGATTGGCGGAAGCTCTGCTCATCACCCACTGGGTCTGTCAAAGCCATCGGCCAGCCAAGAAGCAAGACAGAAATTTGAGTGATATCGAATGCAGATGTTTGCTTCTCTTAAAATAAATAAATAAACAAAGCAGAATACAGGTAACATAAAAGAAAGGTTTAAAGCGTGGTTCGCAATTACAGATAATGTACAATAAATCTTAATGGACTCATAAGAAAGGTGATATATTTCTCAACAGTTTGATACAGAAAATATTCAAGAAATCATCACAGATGGCTTGCTGGAGACGTAACTATATTCGTTCTTCTATAATAAGCGAAGTAAGTAATGTGCTGGAAACAGCATGCTCGGCTATAAATAAAAACGATAAATCTATACTATTTGTTGATGTTCATGCAAATAAATTCAATTGAATGTACTCGCCTTTATAAAGGAACAAAGGAAAAGAAACATAAATTATTGAACTTAAAACTCTGGTGAAATAAAAATTCGTTAAATAAATGATTACGTAAAAAGTAAATTCAAGATACAGAAAATGTACATTGCACACAAATGATTCTAAAATAGGGGGCGCTCTTTATGCCAACCATATTGAATGACGCCTCCTCACATTAATAAAAATAAGTCGGACAGGAAAACCTTTCATCTACTTCTCTCGTTATGCAAATGAATTAGTAGGAATTTGATGAAGGCAAATGAAGGAGGAAATTAATGCGAGCAGAAAATGAAAATGTAAGTTCACTGAACGTTCTATAAAGTTGATAAACTACAGGACTTCCAGTGTTCAAGTGGCGATTATGTTTATGTTGTAAATATCTAGATACATTTTTTTTATGTGGAAGAGATCGTCAGGAGGGGAAGCAAGTTCTTGTAATGCTTAGGCAGGAAAACAAAACAAATATTTCTGTGTAAAATTTGTTTCAACATAGCAAACGCAAATAATAATTTCGAAAAGGGTATTTTTGAAAGTTTGGGATTTAAACAATCACTGAGAATGAGGAGGCTAACAGCTTGGCCGAGAAGAAAAGAAGTAAATGGAAGGGTTCGTCGATCGAAGTCATTGATCAAAGATGGAAGAATATCTGTCGGATCGGGTGATTGTATAACTTGCAAGAAAATTAGTTTATACTGTAAACTTTCATCACTTTCTAGGCTACTGAATAACTTCCTTCGGTAATTAATTAATTACCTTTCAGGCATAATCTGAAAATTATAGTTCTGTAAGTTTCACGCGAGAAACATCCTTAAGAAAAATTCATTCTCAATATTCTTGAAACTTGTAAATAGTAATACTCTTGTATATAAAAGCCACCTTACGAGATCTGTCTTCCTTTGGGTACTTTTAAAGACAATATAATTTCAGATTAAAACATTGTGACAACATATATCGAAAACATGCGCAACATACTGCAGTATCAAGTTAATTATCAAAACAAAAAAATAAACTAGTCTTTATTTAAGCTAATCATGATTATCAGAAGCTGATGATGCAGACCAATCACCAGAGTTTATAAATAATTCAGCCGATGAAATGATTCGCAGTGATTTCGGCTACCAATATTTAACGTCAGGTCCAAAAAACGGTAGACCGTAATTTGTACGTCATTAAATATAAAATAAAAAAAACTTTTAAATATGATCAAGTATACATCTGTAAACTTTCCTCAAAAGTCAACTAAATAATGATTAAGCATCACTTGTTTCTTAAAATCCTCTTCATGCGATGCACAAAAGATGAGTTTCAATATCATCTGGCAAGAAGTTATGAAAAAGTAAATAAGGATGTTATTTTCATTAAAATTCAGTAACATAATGTATTTTGAATTTAAACAGAGGTGACACTATAGATAGCTTGACAAATAATATCTGACAGGTGCCAGGGGCGGAGCCATAAATTCGTTCGTGCCTGGGTCAGGTACTCTGTTCAAATGAATTACCTTTATTCCATAAGAAATAATCCAGCAATTAGAAAACCTATTGAAATATACGTCCATGAATAAACACGCTCTATATCAAGTGAATGGCTGTATTAAAAGGCCACAAAGCAAAGAATTATTTACTCAAAAAGATCATTCCAGATCTGAAACAGAAAGCTACCGAGAGAGAGAGAGAACTCCCCGTCAGGGCATTTTCCACTGAAAGGGAACAGAACTGACATTTGTCTCCTTCGAAAGAAGCTCATTCTGAAAAAAGACTATCTTTGACCGCAATTGGACGCCTTTCAAACTCCTCTAGAAATATTTTCCTGGGAAAGTTTACGTATGACTTTCCGCAAAAGTTTTCGGACAAATTCGGATTGGAAGCATTGATAGTATGTGAACCATTTCTGGCCAACGACCCAACCCCCTCTTTTTCTCGTTTTTTCTTTGTAAATTTACTCTTTTAAAATGTCTATGGAAAATTTTTCAAAAGTTTACTTTTACATTGCTATTTCATTTCGTCTTTGAAAATTCCAAATGAAAATATTTCGGTTACATGAGCGTTTTCGATAAAATACTAATATTTTACTAGGTTAACCATGTATATTATATATAATATATTCACGATACACAATTCGCTGTCTATGAAAGTGACTTGAAAAGTCTGCAATCTTCTGGGATGAAGTTGTAAGCCTCGTGCCCTTATAT
Source organism: Macrobrachium rosenbergii (assembly GCF_040412425.1). Lineage (NCBI taxonomy): Eukaryota > Metazoa > Arthropoda > Malacostraca > Decapoda > Palaemonidae > Macrobrachium > Macrobrachium rosenbergii. The sequence continues at coordinate 45,016,182 of NC_089795.1, forward strand.
CCCCAACTGCTAGGAACAGTCACTATTAAAGGTCAACATTAGCACAACTAGTCTTCAGAAATGTATCTTAAGTTTTTTTTTCCCGCTGTCGGGATCGATTTCAGGATTACGGGGTTTTCGTTTCTTTTCTTCTTCTTCTTCTTGTTATTCTTCTTCTTTAGACACGATCAAATGATGTATACAACGAGAATAAAGTAAATTCAAAGCCTAATTCTAACTGCAGTAGTCAGATTCATACTGAATTATGACTGCGGCCTAAACCACAACTAAATCATTGTAATAGGAGAACCAGCCGTGCACTGACATGCCAACGAATTTACCTCAGCGTAACGCAAATGAACCTTCGACTTTCCCTGTTATCGCAACAGAATAAAAATCTATTTTAGTTTCCCGGACAAAGGCAAGCGCAGATTTGCATTCCTTTCTGCTTTCGGGCCAGGTCTATCCCCACTTTACATTAGATGTTTTCCCCACCCTGAAATATGATATGCTTGAAGGAGCAAGTGGACTCCGGAGCATGGAAGAAAATCTCTTGGGATTTGAAACCAAGGAAAACTGGGTGTGTGGATATATGTGTGTGCGTGTTTTTTTTTTCTTCAAGGACGTCCCCGAGATTGCGAAGATGAAAGAAACCCAACGGTTGGAGGCTGAGTCTCTCTCTCTCTCTCTCTCTCTCTCTCTCTCTCTCTCTCTCTCTCTCTCTCTCTCTCTCTCTCTCTCTCTCTTGTTTGGTGGAATAATGTGAAATACATATCTAGATTTTGGAAAAGAAATTAAGCACAGACAAATAGTTCATGTGATTAAAAGTGTGTTATTAATTCAGCATTTTTAAACATATATATATTTCATAAGTACATGTACAAACAATATACAATATAGAATATCTCCAGCTTCTGAATTAACAATATATATCAGGGTAATATTTTGCAAAAGTTGAAGAATCAAGTGACAGTTAATCTCTTTTACATTTCTATTATTTTTGGAATATCAAGATTGCTGGTATTTTGATCAGTGAAACTAAGCAACACTGAGTCTGTTCATTTGTTGGATGGGTACATAAAAGCTACAGTTATTGTATAAAATATGAACTGGAAAACATTTGAAGAATAATTAAACAATTCTGAAAACTTCACACCCCATTTTACCTAATGTGAAATCAACCGACTGTGGCTAGCGTATGGAAATCTGTTAACACCTAAAAATAAATTTTGATCCCATCGTGACATTTTTATATTCACAAACATGAAGCTGCAAATTTCGTTTTATCCAGTTCGCTCAACCTCGGAAATAATACCGGGGAGTTATAATTGATAAGCGGTTCTTGACAGCCCCTGTGGTGAAGAACTCGTCACTGAAGTCGGAGGTAGTCGCTGCCGGTGGATCCAGATCCGCCAGGTGACGAACCACTTTTAAGTTACAATTGTCCTTGGGTAATTTCCAAGTAAAAGTGGATGATGGCGAAGACTAATTGCTCTTGAATGTTTAATGAATACTTAAATATAAATGTCGAGTGGAAGTATGGGCATATTTCATCCAGAAGTCAGTCAACCCATAGAATGGAGGAGGGTGTTCTTGAGTCTCTTCCCCATTTATACAAGACCTGGTAAGAATACAATGTTAAAGGACTGATATTCGTTGCTTAAAAAAAAACGAAAAAATAAAAATGCTACTGAGCTAGTACGATATTTTCTCCGGACACGCTATGCTGTAGATTCGCTTTTAAGTCATGTCAGATCTGTAATGTTACTTTATTAATGTGCTTTCAAAGTTTAGGCTATTGCTTTCCTTGGCGAACCAAGAAATTAGTCTTTGTCCTAATCTCCATTCAGTAAAAAGATGTATTTTGTTCCCTTCACTGTAGTTCTGTAGAACAGTATTCTGGCAATAATAATGATGCTGATTCTTGTTACTTGAATGCGTTCTTGACCCTGGTTCTACTGGTATTTTATATAAGTTCGATATTTTCGAATTCCGTTCAGAATATAAATTATAAGGAAAGAGCTTCCATTGCTTTGAGTAATTAGTAATGAAAATAAAGACGGATCGAAGAAAGTGTCGCATTATGATTAAAAATTTCTCTCAGGATTCAAACAGAAGCCTTTCCCAAATTCCGTCGCAGGAAAACTTTTGATAAAAGTGTTGGAACCAACAATAACACTGAAACTCCAAAAACACCAAATAAGCTTTATCTTCCAAGTTTGAGACTGTGGAATAAAAATGCCTCGAGGGAACCAGACCAGTTAACTCTCGACCTGAATTTACAACGTCAGGACGAAATGGGTTCAACGATGGGGCCTGCTGGCAAATAGTCGAGAGAGTGCAGGTCAGGTCGGAGATCTATGGCTGACTATATAATTTAATTGGGAGTATCAGATTAAGCTCAACACACCTCCATTAACCTCTCTCTCTCTCTCTCTCTCTCTCTCTCTCTCTCTCTCTCTCTCTCTCTCTCTCTCTCTCTTATCAATTATTCTTATTCTTAGCATATAATTATAAGATTTATTATGTCGTCCTCATTTTTGTTTTTAAATTTTTATATAATTGTTTTATTTCTAAATGGTCATGTTAACATAACTAAATAGTTATGTTGCATAATGAAAAAGAGTTATGTTAGCATAACTAAAGAGTTCTATTAGCGTACCTGAAGAGGGTTATGGTGGCATAATATAAAATGTTTTGTTAGCATAACATGAAGTTATGTTATGTTAGCATAACTAAATGGTTATGTTATGTCACCATACCACAAAAGGTCATGTTAACATAACATAAAAGTTATGTTAGCATAACTAAAGGTTATATCATAATTGAAGGGTTATGTTAGCATAATTAAAGGGGTAATATTAGCATAGCTAAAGAAAAATTATGTTAGCTTAACTAAGGGGGTTATGTTAATATAAATAAAGGTATATGTTAGCTTAACGGGAAGGTTACGTTAGCATAACCCGAGGTTATGTTAGCATAACTAAAGGGTTATGTTAGCATAACATAAAATGTCATGTTAACTTCACACAAAACTGAGGAACATCTGCAAAAATAAATCTCGTTGCCTCGAGTGAAACAATATATCATAGCAAGGAACCCAATTGGTCTATATAAATATCTCCAAAACGTTTATGTGCACAAGAAACGGGCTCTTGTTCAAACTTATCCGAAGTTTTGTGAAAAACTCGAAATGAGTCTCGTAAATTCATTGAATTCTTTGGAACTAATCAAAACTTTGTGTTTGCCGGAATCCGGCAAAAAATTTGCTATAAAAGGAAGGTAATCATGTTTTATAATGAGGGCTGGAGGCTGTAAAAAACTTTCAAAAAACTATTGTTGTTTTCTGTAAAAGAAGGAACACATACACAAGCTTTGGGAAGTGGAAAGATTAGGATAAATATCGGGATTAGACACTGATCTGGGTTTAGTTTAATTAAGAGATTTAATAATTTTCATTCATTTTCTTTCTCACTTATGAGAGTGTATATGTGTGTGTGCGCGCGCGCGTGCGTGTTTATGTGTGTGTGCGTGTATGTATGTGTGGTTATGACCCCACTGCAAAAAGCATGATCAATAATTAGTAAATAGTTAAGAAAGAAACCTGAGTTAAAAAATCATCTGTCAGTCATCTGAGATTTTGTCCAGCCGAGTAACACGGAATCATTTTTGAACTTCTATTTACTTATAACGCTTGTATGGAATATTTCCCTCTCAGGAATAAAATGAAGAGAAAGTAAAATAGGGTTAGCTGTAGAAGACATCCATCGTATTTTTTTAGTTCCTGAAAAAAAAAAAAGAACTATGGAGATTACAAGCATCTATGCACCTTCAAGATAAGGGTGAACATGATCTTTGAAGACGTGTTTATGTCATGATAAATTATTTATATTTATTGTTTCGTCTGAAACGCTTCAGCAATTCTTCGTTGACTTGATTTAGAATTCAGCTTGAAAGGGCATTTGACGATATAGGCAATTAAATCGCTATTGATCGAAAAAACGTGTAGAATTCAAGTGGCATTAAATAAAGTGAAAAAGAACTTAAGAGATCTACAAACAACAGGGCACTCAGCAATAACACTATATCCGTATACAACAGCACTGGTCATAGACCATCAAGTTTTTTGTTGCTAGGATAACTAGCTCGGAAAATTTGACAAAACATCTTTGGGGACAAGTATCTTTTGAATTCATCTGCAAGAATCTTGAAGACATTGGACATTATGCCTTGGGGTCTCGGACACAACCAGAGTTATCATTTTGCCACATAAACCATTTGGAAATTACCTAATCCTTTGATTACTGCGACTTTAGACAAACAGACCAGGACAATATAGAGACACGTTAATTATATAACTTTCTTTTCCTATTTTTTCAGTTTCGAGTGTCATTCATTACTGTTACTGTCAGGCATTGCCTGCTAAATCTTACGATATAATTTAGGTAATTTTTGTAAAACAAAATGGGCAGAACTGGAAAAGAAGTGTTAGGGCTGGAATTTTCCTTCCCCTCTCTTTCTTTCTCTCTCTCTTCTTCTTCTTCTTCTTATTCTTCTTCTTCTTATTCTTCTTCCTCCTTCTTCTTTTATATTTTTCTTCTTCTTCTTCTTCTCTCTTCTTCTTCTTCTTCTTCTTCTTCTTCTTCTTCTTCTTCTTCTTCTTCTTCTTCTTCTTCACGTCTTAGAATACGTATGGATGAACTTCAAGTCATTACAAAGCTTCATTTCCTTTCGCTACTAAAGAAAATGGCCAATGAAAAACATGGGATTGAAGGTTTATCCCTAATTTCCTATAAAACCTTTTTTGATGGATGAATATTAACCTAGAGCTCAGAGCACAAACCTCTGAGGATGAAGCTCTTGAAAAAGATAACCTGAAATACTTTGAGTAACGTCATTAACAAAAGCTAAAAATACCAATATTTGAGAAAGCATTCTAGTTTTCCTCAATTTATTTTGCGGGGAGGGGAGGCAGGAGCAGGGTGTTAGTTATGAGGGTAGAAGGTGTGTTTGTGGGTTGGGGAGATCAATCCGCTAATTTTGGCTTCAGCCGAGGTTACAATTAGAGGTGAGATAGAAGCTCTATCATAGTGAACCTAATGTCTAGACGCTGCTTTAATTCAGATCTCGGATCTAATTTCGTAAAAAACCTTTATAAAAGATAAAGTGTATGTACACACACACACACACACACACACACACACACACACACACACACACATACATATATATATATATATATATATATATATGTATTATATATATATGATACCGTTTTATCCTGTTTCGATTAAGTGAAAGAATGCGTTTTAGATCGGGGGTCGATCCAGTACATACAAGACCCCTTATTCCCTTCAACACCATACCACACTTACGGACCTTCTTCACGAGACCTTTGCAGGCATAAGGCCATCAAAAAACGGATTAGCATGAAGGGTGTGACCTCGTATCACCTACCAATTCATCTGTTCTCACTTCCGTTTTTCACCGTTTCTTTGGTTTTTCGGGTCTGGGCTTAAGAAAAGAATATTAAGCTTCAATGCCATTGGGCTTTTGGAATTAAAACCAGAATAGAAATAGGGTATGAGTTGACAATGCAGTGAGTTTTGTGAATGAGTGAATGGTGGTGAGCGTGAGTGTGTGGTGAGTGCGTGACGATGTTAGTGGTGGGATGAATGTGCAGTGAGTGACGACTGAATCTGCTACTGAATACGTCTGTCTCTAGTATGAGGTGTGAGTGAGTGACTGACTGAATCTGCTACAGAACTTACGTCTGTCTGGTATGAGTGTAATTAGTGCGTGAGTGAATGCGTGACTGGGTGAATGTGTGAATAATGGTGGTGAATTATGAATGAATGAATGAATGAGAGTGAGTGACTGAGTTTTTGAGCGTATTTGAGTAATGAGTGAGTGAGTTAGTGATGAGTAAATAAGTGTGAGTGAGTGACTGAGTTTGTAAGCGTGAATTTGTGAGTGATAAGTCCGTGATGAGTGAATGAGTGTGTGAGTGACTGAGTCTGGTAGGCGTGAGTGTGTGAGTGAATGAGTGTGAGTGAGTGACTGAGTCTGTGAGAGGAGTGATTGTGTGAGTGGCAGATGAGTGTGAGCAGTGGCTGAGTCTGTGAGTGATTGTGTGGTGATGATTGAGTGTGGTGGTGACTAAGTCTGTGAGTGATTGGTGAGTGATGAATGAGTGGGAGTGAGTGGCTGAGTCTGTGACAGTGATTGTGTGGGTGATGAATGAATGTGAGTGAGTGGCTAAGTCTGTAAGCGTAGCGTGAGTGAGTGAGTGATGAGTGATTGAGTGTGTGTGTGTGTGTGTGTGTGGCCGAGTGAATGACTGAGTCTGTGAGAGTCAGTTTGTGAGTGATAAGTGAGTGTGTGTGACTGAGTGTGAGTGACTGTGTCTGTAAGCGTGAGTGAGTCAGTGATGACGGCGTGAATGAATGATGAGCTAACAAATGTGAGTGTGCAGTACAACCGCATTCAAATAAAACTGGAAAAATTCGAAAAAAAATCACAAATCTTCCCCAGATTTTCTTCTCCCATAAAACATTTGTAATGAGGAAGCGCAATTGCTGCGTTCATAATAATTCTTCGTAAGCCACGAGAAATGACTTTAGCCCAAGAAACTCCTCTGTAATAAAAGCAGAATGTTAATTAAAATGAGAATATTGCGTGTAGGACCTTTACCTTGTAATACCAGATAATAACAGGGTCTGTGCTTTGCGATTTGTACTTACGTAATCGAGTTGATTCAGTTGTAATTTCATCGATTTATTTTATGCTTTGTGATGCGAACAGAAAAGGTTAAATAATGATATAGAGCAACTAATCGAGATGAATCTCTCTCTCTCTCTCTCTCTCTCTCTCTCTCTCTCTCTCTCTCTCTCTCTCTCTCTCTCTCTCTCTCTCTCTCCCTGTGTTTCCTTGAATTCATTGATTTTCCTTATAATATGAGGAAAATGTCTGGCATTGAATACAACTGTTCAGGATTGAACAGCTACATATCATTCTGTACTTCTGTGAATTCTCTTTCATATTTTGTTTAATTCATTTTCCCTGGTAATGCGATTATTCGTGATCTCTCCCCAACTACATAATTCAATTGAATTCAACCACAACATCCAAATTCATTAATAAAACGCCCTCGATACTATAAAACAATTGCTGGATTTGGGCTCGTTTCGGTGAAATGGCCTTTTGATGTCGGATCACAAATTCAAGGGAAACAAAATGAATTGACATCTGCAAACAATATCAAATTCAATCTGATGGTATTGTGATATACAATAAATTCGCTTTCATGTTCCTGTTTGAATTATGATTAAAATTTCATTCAGATCTAAAATGTTTCAAGGCATGCCATTCACTGAAACTGATTTATGAAGCTTTTTCATTATCTTTTGGCATATATTGAAACAGAACTACTGTATATGGTACACACACACACACACACACACACATATATATATATATATATATATATATATATATATATATATATATATATATATATATACTATATATATATATATCTAAAGTGTGTTATTAATGTGAAGGAAAAGAGAGAGAGAGAGAGAGAGATATGAATGAAATTTCAAGCCAAAAAGCATTGCACAGGTATTCACCCGAGGTCACTTTGAAGCTCATGGAATACGTTTTATTACGAGAGAAGCCTTTGGTTGCATCTCATCGCATTGATTTCTGACTGGTTATTCCCAACGTCTATTGGGGCTTTACGTCTGTCTGTCTGTAAATGCAGAAACAGCAGCAACGGATGTGAGTGGAATCCGCCGGGAGAGAAATTCCCAGAATGATTTAAACCGAAGGAAAACTTTGCAGGTTTTCTTAGGCAGCTCAAGTACCGAGATGAAAGGGTTGACGGGTGGAAGCTTCAAATATCTCTCTCTCTCTCTCTCTCTCTCTCTCTCTCTCTCTCTCTCTCTCTCTCTCTCTCTCTCTCTTATTGCCTTAATCTTTCCCTGATACCATACACTTTCAAATAAAACGAAAAGATATTAATGAGATCTTTTTCGTTTTCATAGGAAAGAAGAAAGTATGTTAGTTATATTATTTCTTGTATGCTTCATTAAAAAATATTTTGCACGTGGATGTAATTTCCAGTTTTTAAGATGTTACATCTACTAACTAGACAATTCCAGTCACGCATGAATTCCACCAAGAACTCTCATAAGTTTATGGGAGTATTTATTGTTTAACATGTTTATGTCTGCTTTTAAAAAATTTTTATTATAATTTGTTAGCATAATTCCCCTCTGCTTTTCTTGGACGTCGTTGTATAGGTCTCATATCTGCATGATAAATAAATAAATCACTGTGGTTATATAATACAAGCCATTATTCATATCTGCGGAAGGAGGTAGTTTTATTTGTTTTAACGGTGAGGTTGTGTATTACAAAAAGCCTAATGTCACACTGAGCCCCAGGAGATCAGTCTTTTATTTTGGACCCTTCCCTTATAGTAACTAAAAGCATGCAATGGGCAGCTTATCCATGCAATGCGTAATCAGTAGCCTATCTCTCCTAGTTCATTTATTACCAATAGTTATGGGGCAAACGACGCTCATAAAGTATGTACTTAGTATATTTAAGCGCTGACATCTTGTGGTTGAAGCCCAGACATCGCCATTCAAATAGCTTTTCCAGCACAAGCAGTAAACCATGTGAAGAATGAAACCAATCCCATTTCATTTTATTCTCCTCAGACCGGGAGAGACATTCATTAAACTCTCTTGAATCTTATGTGGGGAAAGTCTAGAAAGTCCATTCTGGATGAATGTTAACACCTAAGTATCTCGGCTCTCACT
>NC_089795.1:45025491-45045491 GCF_040412425.1 Macrobrachium rosenbergii
ACTAGGATCACTTTCACTGAATATTTTCACCTGAATATTCGTTAATTTGGCCATTCTGAAACAAAGAATTAGTTTTGGATATAGAAAATTGCCTTATTACGGTGACACGAAACTAAACTACCTGATCCAATGCTGATGTTAGGAAAGCTGGTAGCTGTTAAATTTATATATTCTATATTTACATATTTTATATATTTAATATTTTTCCATTTATTAGATTTTGTTACGTTACGTTGGTGCTGTTTGCCAGCTGATAGAGCATGGAATTAAAAAAAAAGTCCAGACAATATCTCTTTACTTTATAATGCCTTTTTTTATTACATTACCACAAAAAAATCAATCCAATAGATTTGTTTTTCTCCCAGTAATTAAACAATTCAGCATAAAAAATATTCGCAGAATATATGATAATGAAAATCGCCCTGGTCGACAGAGCGTCAGGGGGAGCGAGCAATCAGAGGAAGGTTTCATTAAAATTTTTCGTGCTGTTGGTTTTTGTCTGTGATACAGTTCCCGAGTTTCACGTCGCTTTGGACTAAATAAAAGAAAAAGGACCTTTTACTTTACTAATTGAAATTAACTTTTGAGTGGGCTGATTGGTAAATGCGCACAGCGTCCGAAATAAAACTGCCTAATCGTTTAAATGCCACGTTCATAGTGTTTTATTTAAATACATTAAATTGTCTTGCAAAAGAAATAATCAAATATACATCTTATCGTTACCATAATGTAAATATTTCTTTTGCATTAAATTCTGGCCTTTACGAAATTCCCTTGCGTTTTGACTCCGTAAGATTTTAATTTAAAGATATTAAACTGTCTTCTTGTAAACAAAATAATCAAATATAGATCTTATTGTTATCTTAATGTCAACATTTATTTTATATTCAGTTCTGACCTTTACGAAATTTCATTATTTCTAGTCCGGGTTTTTTGCAAGAGCGACAATTCCTTCCAATTGCCAATTAGACCATTACAAAGCATTGTTTTGTTTTGAATGTCACCTACCAAACTTTCCCTTTTTGGGAGTAATGAGACATTGAGTTTAAATTCTAGTTCCTTCAAGAAACAACAATGAATACTCTTAGAGACTTGTCCCTTTCTTCTTTCAATGAATTAGAAGATGTAGCTTATTTATATCAAGAGCATTTGGTTTAGCTCTTGGGAAAGACTCTGAACGAATATCAAACGTTGTAACAACGCTCGCATTTGGTTTCACGTTTTGAAAAAGATTTACGTTGCTTGCTCTCTCTCTCTCTCTCTCTCTCTCTCTCTCTCTCTCTCTCTCTCTCTCTCTCTCTCTCTCTCTCTCTTCTCTTACATTTGCAACTCAATTATTTGATGATCCATGTCTATTTGTTAAGAAGTGATTATCTTGGTATAAAACGTACGTAGACCACACTTGAATATTGCAATATAATATGGAACCCACACTACCAAAAGGATATTGCACAAATAGAGGGCTGTACAAAGGTCCTTACAGCTATAACAGAAAAGTTAAGGACCTTGACTGGACTACAATTCTTAAATTTATATTCTTGAAAGGAGAAGAGAACGCTTAATCCAGGCATGGAAACAGATAGAAGGAATTACTAAAACATCATGGAGCTAAAAATATCAGAAAGAGCAAGCAGAGGTTTAATAGTGCCCAAAACTAGCACACAGGACATTAATCCACAGCATCGATAATGCAGCGTCTATTCAATGTGAAGCTCATGAACAAAACAGGAGTTGTGTTTAAGAATAAGCTACAAATATTTAAGATGCATCCCAGACCATCTAAGATTGGAAGATGCAAAATATACCGGAAGATGCATTAGCAATTCTCTGGTAGACATCAGAGGTCCTCACACGAGGGACCTCTCTCTCTCTCTCTCTCTCTCTCTCTCTCTCTCTCTCTCTCTCTTAACTTATGTGTTTTATTCCGACTCTCGTGTACCTTTGCACTTTTATAGAAGCAATTGTATTGATAATCTCTCTTCTCATCTCTCTCTCTCTCTCTCTCTCTCCTCTCTCTTCAAACGAACCGATCGCACCAAACGACGAAAACCATCATGCAAACCGGTGTCAGCACAAAGATATTGTTAACATGAATTCATTCACTTCACAGTCGAATGACGAGAGCAAGCGAGTGTTTCAGATGGGCGGTGACATTCCAGGCGTGCCTGTTCCAGTAACGTTGTTGGAAAGTCAAAATTTAAACGGAAATTTAGGTTAATGGCTGCATAAAATATAAGAACTGACGTTGTTTTTTTTTATATGTGAAGATATAGTTATCATAAATTAGAATAACAACGAATCTCTTTGTTTATTATGCTTTATTTCTCTAAATCGGCACATATACACTTCTGAAAAATACAGATAATGAAGTGATGACAATCAGAAAACTGGTGAAAAACAAATGCATTTTGACATATGTATAAATACATATTTAAAAATATATATAAACAACGAGAGCTTTCTGGAACCTGACCAGTTCTGCTTATCAATCTAGATTCATAGGGACAATCAAGTAGGCTCTCGATATATATATATATATATATATATATATATATATATATATATATATATATATATATATATATATATATATATATATATATATATATATATTCTCTGAGCAGTATATATCCGTCTGTCTCAGACGTTGAGCCACCACTCGAAGAGGACCCTGTGCCAGATCAGATCATAAGGCGGATCCTCCACTGGGATTTCCATGACCCGTCACTGCACTAATCTTAGCAACCTGAGCCTCTGGCACCCGACACTTCTTCCTACTCCATCCCCAGAGGATGATAGCCCTGCTGGATATAAACTGCTACACCTTCTCTGGGAGAATGTTGAACAAGTATCCTCCCCGGACACAGAAAGTCGAGGCCGGTCTTGCCCCAGTTGTCGCAGCAGGCAGAAATGATAATTCCGGTAGCCTCTGAGGTTACCCCTGACTTTGCGCCTGCTAGCCCTTCTGGTCTTTCTCCAGAGTCAATGCCCTCATCACCTCCTAGGACTGATTAACGAGGCCTTGGAGGAACCTGAAAGAAGAAGGGAAAGAAGAGAGCCAATTGAGTTGCAAGAACCATGATATCCTGGCACTCGTGCCCTCTTGGCAAGAGTGCCTTTCCATCGAATCCTGGCTCCTGAAAAAGGTAGCCAGCGTGATTCTGTCTTAGTAAAGCGTAGACCAGATTGAGTACATCAACAGAACCTTGTCAATAACAAGCAGTGGTAACCATGTAAGTATATCGTAATTGTGAAGCCAGTGATCATAACTATTGTGAAGAGAGCACTGAACTCATGACACGCATGGCCTAATACCTCAGCTCGGCAAGCATTTACCATATGAGGAAAACCTCATTTAAAGAATTCTTATATTTTGTTTACTGTGATTGCAAATGCTACTTGATTGCAAATCTTCATTGTCTCTATCTTGGTGGTATCTGTTCTCTAGTTATGTCACTTGAATTATTTGTCCTAAATATCACGATCATCAGAGGTAGCAAGAGAAACAAGTTTTTATCTACATGAACGATATCTCATTGCTATTTATTCTATCATTTAAAGGTGTTAGCATTCACACTCTTCTCAAAAGTAATTTTAAAAGGCACGTAAATAACTGTAAGCACCTTTAAGTAGTGTTAGGAGTCTGTAGAAGTAAGTGATTAAAGCTCATATCCCTTTCTAGAGTCAGGTAAATCCTTAGCTAGTTGGATTGCAAAGGACAAATCTGTTTGTGGGAAAAGAGTAAAGTAATTGCTCAAATGCTCAACAGCTTGCTTAGTAAAGACCTTCACCCCGAAAAGGAGTGAAGGCCTTTTAAAGGCGGGGTGGGCTCTTATAAATATTTATACTGTTCGACCTCTCTTCTTTGATTTAGTAGGAATACAAACAAAAACAAAGAAAAAAGCACCCAAAGCTCTCTTTTGTAAAGCAGTTCAGGAGGAAAGCCAGAGAGCTGGTTGTTTTTCAAAAGGACCAGCCGTCGGAGGAGGATTTGAAATTTAGTTTATTTATTCAACAGGGCAGGTTTTACCTTCCATTATTTAGACTATCAATTTAAGCTCACTTTTCTATGACCTTCACTGGCGTGTTGTTTATCTAGTTTTATTCATTTACATGTTAATCACGGTATACACATATTCATTTATGTATTTCTTCATGTTAATTATCATCCTTTTAAAATTGTTAGTTAATTTTATAACTTGTTATCGCATTTTTTTCCGATTTCCTTTCGTGGGGACGGGAGGGTGGGGTGGGGAGGGATTAAGGTGTAGGGGGGGGTTTCAAGATGATGTTCTTAAACAGAACAACTTCCTTCCTTTGGAAAGATGAAAGACCAGTTCCTTGGAGAGAGAGAGAGAGAGAGAGAGAGAGAGAGAGAGAGAGAGAGAGAGAGAGAGAGAGAGAGAGAGAAGGACAATCCCTCGAGGGCGAGTGAAGGGTTTAAAAGCCTTCCGAGAAGGCAAACAGGAGCTATAGAACCAAAAGGACGAAAAATACTTTTATACGGAAACACGAAAAGTCTCTTCTACTCTTCTCAGTGAATGGAAGTCAAATGTCACATTCTCTGTTTTATTTTACTCTTTTATATCACTCTGTTTCTTAGCAAAGGAAGGGAAGGGTACATTTTATTATAATTAGAAATAATACAACTTAAAAAAGTTGACCTTAGTGAGATGCATTGGGAGATGATGTAATAAAGGAGATGGAGAGAGAGAGAGAGAGAGAGAGAGAGAGAGAGAGAGAGAGAAGAGAGAAATTATTAATTTATTCTTTCTTACGACAAATGGCAATGGTAAAAGAGAGTTGAAGTACCTAGATAAAGAGAGAGAGAGAGAGAGAGAGAGAGAGATTCTTTCTTACGACAAATGGCAATGGTAAAAGAGAGTTGGAATACCTACATAAACAGAGAGAGAGAGAGAGAGAGAGAGAGATATTATTAAGATTATTCTTTCTTGACAAATGGTAATGGTACAACAGAGTTGGAGTGTTCATTCATTAACAAATTTCCATAAATTAGATGAAAGGTAAGAGAAAAGAGAGAGAGAGAACTTATTAAAAGAAAATCTTACGACAAATGGCAATGGTAAAAGAGAGTTGGAATATCTATATACAGCAGAGAGACCTCGAGTCTTCTATAATTAAGAGAGAAAATAAAAAAAAAGAGAAAGATATTTGTAAAATGATTGTGTGTTGTAAAATAGAAAATCATATTTCGACGAACGTTATAGGAAAGAAGCTCAAGTTTTGGAATATCCATCCCTTTAATCATTTCCATAAATTAGTGAAGTGGATACGAAAGAAAAATTGACTGGAACTTATAAATAAAATCCACAATTCTGTTTTACTCATATATCAATGTTGTACTCAAGGTTAAGAATTTTATCAATAAAATAGTGAATTTACTACCTTTCAACCGCTTGCACCTCTTCTCCTTTAGTCAACAGTTAATAAAAAAAATTCGTATTTCAGGAGGATATTTATAAAGTGACTGGTTTTTATGAAATATCTCAATCATAAAATAAAATTATGTTAATTATGAATTTATTATCTGAAATATGTATGCTTTCATTTCTGCTTAACAAAGGCCAAGGTTGTCCAAATATCTTCTTTTCAAATTTTTTTGTTCAATAAAATTCTTTGGAACTTCTTGGCAATGCTGACGAAATTATTACTGGTGACTTTTTTTTGTAATAGGAAAACACTGAAATTAATTTTAGATAAGGAATAACATTAAGCCTAAGTTTCTGATTGGATAAAATGTCTGCAGGATTTCTGATACCTCAAATATTCCATTTTTTTCAATATTAATTGTAATTCATAAAGCATTTTTAGTACTGTTTTACATTATATTTTATAAAAATATTTATATATGTATTTACAAAAGATAATAGTATATAATTACAGTAATACTGTTGCTTCTCATATATAATCATACAACTCCTAGTCTAATATGAAAAAATAAGTGACTTCTAAAGAATAATGTGTGTGTAAAAAAACCCAGCAAAGAAATCAATTTTCGTAGAGACATTGAAACTGTTTCTCGCAGGAGCGTTTTAAACCATAAATATCAATGTTTCAAAGAACCGCATTTCAAGAACTCTTGCTTGAACTCGCTCCGAAGGAAACCGGAAACTTTTAACGCCAAAATTGGCAGTGAAACTTTCTGAAGTATTAAGGACCTTTTGTTTTTAAGGCCTTCTTCAAACGACTTCTCTTCTCCTTAAGTAGCAGTTCCATTTGTAGGTAAATTTATTGGGATTTTTCATGTTAATGGAATGTCGCTGTTGGACCTAATATACATTTTTGGGGGGAATATATACCGCATATTCTTTTAAGGAATTATATTCATGTGATCCATAAGTTTTTTTGAGAATATTTTTTATTAGCATATAGCAGTTCATATTTTCGTTCTTTGTAACTACGACCTGGTATTTCCTCGGTATTAAAAGTATAATTTTTTTTGTCCTTTTAAGGAAAGGAATTGTTTTCACGTGAATAGCTATTAAAAAATAAATTAATGAAAACGTTCACTTGCACATATCATATACATGGATGTGCCTATTTATAGTGAAAGTACTTTTTACTCTGTTTGGTCATGAAGATTGACTGTGATCGCAGGAATCTTTTCAAATTATACAATTGTCTTTAATTCTGAACACTTCCCTTATAGTATCTTGAAGTGCAAGTAAGAGGTTTAAGAAGCAAAATAGCTTGTATTCCTGTAATACGAGGGTAATGATGTTATTTTTATTGGTTTATAATGCAATAATTCCTTAGTAAAAACGACACACATGGTATCTGCGATAATGCTTTGTCAATAAGGGTGAAGCAACTCCTCCTCCAATAGATAAGATTATCAACTACAGGTGATTTAGACGAGAATGGAAACCAGCCTTCTTAACCGCAATAATTATTAATCTTTCTTTAATTTATTTATTAATTTGTTAAATTATTTTTTCTTTCTTAATAATTGATATCTCTTCTTTCTGTATTTCCTTTTACTTTCTCTTACTTCTTTCTGATAGTCTTTGGAAGTTTGAATTTCAAGTCAGTGGCCCTTGTGGGCTTGTTCAATAATAATAATAATAATAATAATAATAATAATAATAATAATAATAATAATAATAATAATAATAATAATAATAATAATAATCAGTCTTATTTTAGGGAATTTTGGTTCATTCTAGTCATCTGTAACCCTCTAAGTAGCTTGGCGTTCACGCACTGTCGAGGAGAAGAGGTCTATAAACCACAGCCTATAACCTCTCAAGATCGAAATAAACCAGTGTATATCATTTTTGTCTCTCAGCTAGACCAGCCAAGAGGGAAGCGGACGACCAGCAAATGAAACTGACTCAATGACTCTCTGGCGCCAGAGTCACATGAACCTCCTTTTGTCACCAAATGGACTTCAGATATTCTTTGTGATTTACTTACTCATTTAGGCAACAGGGTCCACAGTATACTCATGCTTCATTCCACATTTTGCTAACAATGAATGACGATTTTATAAGACTCTGACGTATTTAATGTGTAATTAAAAAGAAAATGTTTGTTTTAAAACAAACCTAGATTCCAGAAGGTCACCTGAGAACTCTTGTAGTTTATTTTACAGTGAACCGTTTTGTCTGAAGCCTAATAAGGAACAATTTGGTGGTTGCTATCTCTTTCCCCGTACATGTACTTGATCATCCGTCAGGCGGGACTAATTTATACTGCATGAGAGAGAGAGAGAGAGAAAAGGGGGCGGGGGGAGAAATACTGGCCAAAATTTTGCTCATCATTGCTAATATAATTCATATACGATTGTTTCTCTTCGCAAATGGTGTGACTAACCAGTATTCAGACGCTTTTATTCCGATATATATCTCCCCAGTATTAATCCAAATGGCGAGTTCTTCTCGTCAGAAGACAAAAGTAAAATTCCAGGAAGTGTGAAATTCCCATTTTCTGTTTCTGGTCTTTCCCCGGGCGCTGCAGTTCTGACTTTGATGGAGGACGATCGGGACTGGTGATTCTTCTCTGTCGGTCAAAGAATTCGTCCCCTGGTCGTGGACTTTTATTTCAGTAATGCTTCTCATGTTTAGTCTCGGGTTTGAGTAATGATTCTCCAGCTTTTTCAATTTGTCTGGATAAAGGCTTGCGTGATGGCATTCTTTCTTCCTTTTCAAACAATTTACGTGTTTTTTGAACCCGGAAAATGTGAAAAAAATATTTGTTGACCCAGAATAACGAAATAAAAACTTTATACTGATTTTTTAAAAATAAATTAGGTTATTAGTGAACACTTATCCAGAATTAGTGAACAATAAATTAAATGCTATTCTTGAGACAGTAACCAAGTGAGAGAGAGAGAGAGAGAGAGAGAGAGAGAGAGAGAGAGAGAGAGAGAGAGAGAGAGATTCTGAATACCTGTCCCTTATCCTGAATTCTCATTATACGGAACATTGCACTGCATTACGTTTTTGAACATGTATGTACGCGCGATCGTGCGTGGATGTTTATGTATGTGCAAGTCTTTCAGGCAGTTTTTTATTAGAAAATTATTGACCAATTAAATACAAATAGGTATGAGTGACTGTTTATACCATTCTCTTACTTAAGGGTTATTAATTTTTTTCTTTTAATTTTGGTTGCTATAGAATCCAGATTATTATAATCAGGCTCTTTATTGATCAGCTTTTACAGAACTTTATTTTTTTTTTATTTTACTCCTGCTTCTCATATTTCAAGAGCAACTCCTATTACTCTTATTAAAAAGAAGTTTATATAAAAATGACAATGAAAGAACATTTAATTTTACAAAAACTTTTTTATATATATATTTTCAGACTAAAGTAATCAGTAATGAAATGAATACATTCAAGTTGCGTCTCACTGATTTGTTTACTTCTCCTAAATGAAAATTAGTTAATGATAATTATCATTGCGCTAGATTAGCTCGGAAAACAATTAGTTTATGACTCGAGGAGCTGCAGTGTTTCAGAAGTTCGTTCTGTGTTTATCTCCAGCAATTGCAACTTTAAATAACAGACTGGGAGAGTTATCCTCGTTCCTACAATGCCTTGTTGAACTATATTCTTAATGTCCCTGAAAATTCATCCTTAACAGAAATTCATGGTACATTTTCCCACTAAAGTCAGTGATTACCAAACTTTCTAAGATACCGGATGATGAAAAAGGAATATTATTTAATTTTTTATATCCTGTTAAAGAAAGAAAAAGCCTAAAGTTATTTAAAGAATAATGTTGAACTGTTCTCCTGGCAAAGGGCATGCAATACAAATAGCAATACAACCTTATAGAAAACAAACCAAGTTTCTTTCTTTTCCATTGCACTATATTCTCGACCCTTCGCATTTCCTCCAAAAAAGTATATATGAAATTTATTCAAGTCACAAAAAATCGTATTATTCATAGAAAATCAGTAGTTATGTATAGATCGTACACTGTAACACCTACTTCATTTCTTCGTCCAGAATGAAATAGATAGGATTATTATTCATCCTTATCCCCGAACCAACCCATTCCTTGGCATTGAATTCTAGGAGACGACCTCTCACAAGGCAGTAACCCTTTCGTCATCAAGTAATCACAGGCGATTTCCGATCTCTCCTCTCGCTTCTCAGCCTTCTGGGTAATGCCCCTTGAAGGTGGCAATTTCACGCTACGATTAAACTCAAAAGAGGCCCTTCCATTTCTTTCTATTTCGTTAAGAGTTAAGCCTTTGAAAATGGGTAGATCTAAGGCCAGCACTTTGATTTCAGTTCTACAAAGAGAATCTCTCTCTCTCTCTCTCTCTCTCTCTCTCTCTCTCTCTCTCTCTCTCTCTCTCTCTCTCTCGTGGCCGAGCTACAAGTGACCTACCTCTTCTCAGCCTCGTTCTCACAAAGGTCTCAGCTCAGCTTCAAAATATGTCAAGAGCAAATTCTTGGACCTACGCAGCACCTACCTATCCACTTCATATTCTGACATTATTGCTGATTAGTCAGTTATTCTGGCTTCTAAGGGCTTCACTTTATTTTTATATTCCTTTTTTTATTCATTCCTTGCATTTTTACGACGTTAATCTACAGTTAATGTTATTTTTTCCTATTCGTCAAGTTTTTGACATTACAGTTTCAGCCTCTCTACCAAATTCATCTTCAGTTACTTACTCTTATCTGCTTCCATTCCACTGGCTTATCAGCTCTTATTGTAATTTTTTTTACGTTTCCAAGTCTTTAACTCTCTATTTCCTTTGTTTCTTTTTCCCTCCATTCCCACCGCATAGAATAACATCTTTAGGGAGTGATTAGCACAATAACCATAAACCCTCTTGCCGTCAAATTATCCCATATCCATATTAAACTTTTGAAACCAAATGCGTTTCCATTTCTGTTCCCCATCCGAGCTAAACTCTCTCTCTCTCTCTCTCTCTCTCTCTCTCTCTCTCTCTCTCTCTCTCTCTCTCTCTCTCTCTCCCGGCCTCCATATATATGTTAAACAGGCAGGTCATGTCACACGCCTAATTCTGCCAGAGAGAGAGAGAGAGAGAGAGAGTAAAGCAGCCCAGACCAGGTCAAATAAGGGGCATGATTTGATTTGAATATCATTCATTTATTCACATGAATGAGGTGAACAATTATCATTCAGTTCTCCAAAACACTAGTGCTCGATCACTTAAAATAAACCAGTGAATTATTTCCAAATCCTGTCTAATTTTCCATAAACGTGCATTGCACAACTTTGAGAAGATTGTTCTCCAAAGAAAACAGTGTATATTGTTTTTAATATCTAAAACTATGCCAGAAAATAATACAGTATAGTATCTCCTTTATAAACCTTTATTTATTCCTGAAAACGTACAATGTATCCTTGCATTTCTAAAACAATCACCTTCGTCATTTCCCCGGGGTACCTTTGACAGCAGCTAATCAGCTTTACTGCTGTTGACGATCGACAGTGAACCCGATTTTTATTATTCTCTGCATTTCTCTTAATCCAACGGAAGATGCACCTGTGTGTATCTAAGGCTGGTAAACATTTCTATTGTGAGCCTACTTTGTTTACCTGGACGTTCAACAACACTCGCAAAAGCGACAACATTCCCTGGGTAAGTGACAGTAAACGACGTCACCTGACGTAGCACAGGTAATTGCTAATTAGTCGTTTCACTCAGCATTTCCAGCATTTCACAGGTGGATGGTGGCTACTTGACTCGAAATTCGACAAGTAAGGGTCATTTAGTCTTTTTCTTTCTTTTGTATATCCGAAATGTAACTGGAAAATTCTATAAGATATAAAGGTAATTACTGAACGAATGAGTGATCAAGTATTTCATGAGACATTACACCAGCCAATGTCCTCTAAAACGATGAAATCTAGTTATACCATTCCAAACAATTTCTAAACAGGGAATTATAAAAATATTCCTCTTACAAAGGAAAGATCTAAGCTAAAGAGAAAACAGCCTAAAAGCCAAAATATGAGTAGTGATTTTACAAACAGAAAAAAAAAGCTCATAAATAAAAGTAGTTTTCGAATCTCATATAGGAGTATCTATATGCAAATTAGTCTCATATGACTTCCCCTGACGCATTGCATAACCAACAAGCTCGGCCTTAAATGCTAGCCTCTATCTAGGGCAACTTTCGCTCTAATGTATCCCTGTATTTGAGGCTTTTATCCCAAGAAAATAGCTGTACACATTTAGAACTATCTCTTGAGTTTAGAAATGGCATAAATTTTGGTTTTCTGAGACAAGTTTGAAACTGTATCATGGTGGAAAGGCAGTTGTTTACAGTATAATTTATCCATTTGTGAATATGGATAGATATCGATTGTGTACGTTTACTTTTATTTGTATATGGTATTTAATCATTATATACAGTACATACATAGATACATGCAAACATACATTCTCATATATATATATATATATATATATATATATATATATATATATATATATATATATATATATATATATATATATATATATATATATGCATATATATATATATATATATATATATATATATATATAATGTATTAACGTATGTATGTATTCTGTCGCATAGTATGTATATATATTTAATGTATGTATATACAGGATGTTTTACAGTGATAATAAAACCCCAATATGAACTGAAGCAATTCTCATTTATTCTGTCGTGTGAGTATGATGAATATATAGGTGTACAGATTAGCTTTGATATTTCTGAAACAAGAACAGTGCATGAATTTCATGCCACAGATGAGGCTGTAATTACACACAGTGATAATAAAACCCCAATATGAACCGATGCAATTCTCATTCAAAGTTAAAAATTTTTTGTGTGTTTATGTTATTCATTTTTATGCCAGAAAAGGGAACGTGTGTGAAGAGAGAGAGAGAGAGAGAGAGAGAGAGAGAGAGAGAGAGAGAGAGAGAGAGAGAGGAATCAACAGCCGGCCACCAAAATTTGTAGTTTTGATATTTCTTACCGAAATCAAATTTATGTTATTCATTTTTATGCCAGAAAAGGGAACGTAATTAAATTGGTACATTTTTAGAGAGAGAGAGAGAGAGAGAGAGAGAGAGAGAGAAGGTTACATATCCGAATGATGACAAGAAGTGAATTTTAAAGTTGCAAAGATACCCATCACATGGAGAGAACTTTGGTCTAAGCTTGTGTGTAGAAAACTTGAAAAGTTTAAATAAGATACTCGGCTCTTTTGAAGATTATGCTTAGTCTGATTTTTGTTATATTTATATTTATCTATTTGCAACATACACGTTGTAGTATTTTATTGGTTTTATTCAATAGAGTCATAAGTATTTAAAATGTAAAGGTAACTTTATTGGACCAACAATAATATTATAATCATGTCGACTGCTTTACGGGTTGAAATATTTAAAATATTTTGACTCTGTCGATGACATTCACGTGTATTATGAATTCTTATTAGTCACAGTGACTGATCCATTGACTTCACGACATCTTTTAGATTTAGATAAACTTTGCAGAGTGACGTGAAAATTATTGGAGACAGTCTTCACGATTTTTGAATGGATTCATTATGATCCAAAGAGTAATTAATTACAATCGTCTGTATACACAAGCTTTAGTGAAATTATTAAACTTATTTAAACTTATTATACATTATTAGTGAAATTATTAGACTTATTTAAACTTATTATATAGTTGTTTGCACAACTAAATTGTTGACCAGCAAACCTGCGTTATTTATAATTCCAGAACGAAAAATGAAGACATTTCTCTATGTTCTGATACGGAGAATGTCTGAATACATTTAGCGAATGAAATCTTCATGAGATTCTATTAAAGAAACTAGAGGGGGTTTATAATTTGCATTCTCAAAATACAGAGCAAGGATTACTGAATAATAATATTCGAAATGATAATTCTTTTTTTTATGAACCCATTCATACACCAGGAGTTGCATACAATAATGGTATTTTTTGTGGCAGCTGAAGATTCTAATTAAATTTCTTTTCCTTTAGAAACAAGATGATTATTTCCTTTTGATATGAACGCCATTCGAACATCAGTAGTCGTAAAGGCTAAGGTAATTTTCTGCGGCACCTGGAGAATCTATATAAATTTCTTATTCATTAAGAACAAGATAATTATTCGTTTGTTTATATAAAGAACCTTCAAACACTAGTAGTTGTAAAGACTAAGGGTGCCATCTGAAAAATCTATATAAATTTCCTATTCATTAGGAACGAGAAGATAATAAGTCGAGAACGGGTTTTAACATTCACTTAAAAAAAATGAAAAAGCACTTTTATGTAAGCTTTATAGTTGAATAATAATATATAGAAAATACCATAGTCTTTTTGCCCACAGAAATTCCAGAGTGACTGCATACCCGCTCAGTATTCTGCATATCCTGCAGAGCTGGTGGATGTGAGATGCGTGGCTAGATTCGGCGAGGTCTGGAATAGACCTCCATCCTGGAACCGACTTTCATCCTGGAATTTTACGACCCACATACTGATCAGTTGGTCGCGAATGCTACCAATTGGGTGAGGATGTGAACTGGATTTTGCAATGAATTTGTAGTCTTAAGAATTTCTCTGAAGAATGAAAGTTTATATATATATATATATATATATATATATATATATATATATATATATATATATATATATATATATATATTATATGCTATATATAAGATTATGTGTGTGTGTGTGTGTGTGTGTGTGTGTGTGTAACGTATATATATGTATACATGTGTATACAGAAATAATATGTATATATTTATATATTAAGTATATATTGTATGTATATATATAATGTATACATGTATGTATATATATAATGTATACGCAACATAATAATGAGTCCATGTAGGAATTTGTGCGTATTTATACGTAAGGATTTCCAGACATAATTTACTGAGAAATCAACAGAAAAATCTTTTAAATTTGGCAAAAAAATTAAAATATTAATCTTCAGTGTTCCAGAAAGTTGTTCCTTTCATCATTACTAACTGTTTGAAATATTTTTAAATAAGATTTGTCATTGTAAAAGTTAAATTCTATTCATTTTTGAAAAGATCGGCATTAAATATGATTGGTCGTTTCTCCTGACGAGCACTTCAACAAACAAATCATGCAATATTTCAATAGAAAATCTATAAGCCATTTTTGGAAACGTTCAATAGGTAGCAGGATTTTGTGAGAGTAGCATTAGTCTCCACGAAGCATATGCATTTGGAGTTTGCTTTCAAATGGAAATCAAACATAAAAAGGCTCAACCAGATTCAAGCTGCAATGCAATTTGCTTTAAGTTGAAAGTATGCCGCTTTTCGAAATAACATTAGTAAAAGCATACAGCTTTTGCAAATTCATATTTCTTGGAAAGATGACTGGCTTATTTAGGGTTCCGTTTTATATAGATTTTTTTTTTTTAGAATTTACACTTTTTGTTTACTTTTTAATTAACGTATTTACAAGTTTGATATGTCTTCATTTTATTATTTCTTTTGATAATAATTAATAATAATAATAATAATAATAATAATAATAATAATAATAATAATAATAATAATAATAATAATAATAATAAAATTTCAGAATTAATGAAGCAATTCTGGGCAAGATGCAGGTACTGGAATTCCCAACTCCAGAACTTTGCATTAGCACAACATAATGATAAATAAACATACAAAACATAAAAGTACCAAAAGGGTCAAGCACATTGTCACCATTCCAGAAATTCCCAGCTTCCCTTTCCTTCTCTCCGTCTTCGTTATTCGTCTGCCTTACTGCAGTTCGTCTTTAAGGTTACATGCAAGCGCTTGGGAGAGGAACGAGAGTTCCTCAAGCAGAGAGCAAAAGATCCTTGAATATTTTGACAGAACTGAGTGAAGAGTTTATTGAAATTATGGATATATGTCCAGCACCTCATAATTATGGATCGTGCTTTGGACCTGGACTGTAAAATGAATAAGATTTTATTCATCGGTGTGGTTTGTGTTAATACGTAAAAGCTGTGCATTGCTTTTTAATTATATTTATCAGAACTAGACTATGTAAAATAGATATCAGTTTTATATATACACTGTATAAGTTTTCTTTTGTATTATGTGGATATTTTTTCGTTTGGATTACTATGCATTAGAAACAAGCATTCCTTTAATGCCTGCAAGTCAGAAAATTGTAAATCAAGACAATATGGAAAAGAAAAATTATTTATATCAAATTATGAATTGGTACTGGCTAACATACTATATATATATATATATATATATATATATATATATATATATATATATATATATATATATATATATATATATATATATATATATATATATATATATATATATATATATATATATATGTATATGTATATACAGTATATACATACATATATATATATATATATATATATATATATATATATATATATATATATATATATATATGTATATGTATATATATATATATATATATATATATATATATATATATATATATATATATATATATATGTATATATGTGTATCTATACATATATATGTATGTATACATATATAAAGGAATTGCTATACTAATAACGCATAATTCACTCTATCAAACACAATACTACGTAAAGAGTAAGGTTCATAAGAACTCAGTATAATGAACTGTTCAAAATTATAAAAATGACGTCAGTTCTGATGTAGTCTTGCAAGAGAGTAATTGAGAATCGACGCTGTTGCAAATTGGTCAAACTCGTCTATTCGAAAAAGTTAACAGTTTCCCCGGCGGAATTTTGTGACTATGAATCTAACTTTTAAAGGCCAGGTGATGTATGATGTAAGAAGTTCAGTGACATTTGAGCTTTTGTCACTTCAAATTTTGCTTGCTTGAAATTATTTCAGACTGTAATGATGTATTAAAAATTTGTATATTTATATATATATATATATATATATATATATATATATATATATATATATATATATATATATATATATATATATATATATATATATATATATATATATATATATATTTGTATATAAATGCATGTGTTTATTTATTTATATATATATATATACACACACAGTATATATATATGTATATAAATGATATTGTATATAAATGCATATCTACTTTATTTATATATATATATATATATATATATATATATATATATATATATATATATATATATATATATATATATATATATATATAATATAAATAAATACATATATATATATATATATAATATATATATATATGTATATTATTGTGAAACACTCAAAAGTAAAGCTTTTGCAGGCTTTATTTGATTTGGAAATCAAGTACAGTAGAATGAAATAGGATACCATGCCATGAATCATGGTGTCACACAGCACCTGTATTTAAAAAAATTGTCGATTTAAGAGAATAAAAGTTTAAGAAGAATATTAGGCGTCATATTACAGAACAGAGGTAAAAGTTATACAATAAGGGAAATTGTGGAACTATGTAAAATGGATAATTAATGAATTTCATTGCCAAGAAACAAATACACAAAAATTCAGGTAGGCATATGGTTGTTCGTCAAGAAAAGAACTTCACAAAAATCAAGTCGAAGAAAATAACTAAACTGAAACACAGATTTCCATGGGAAACTGAAGTGTTTTAGATGTCACAGAGGCCCTCATGAAACCCACCTTTCCCCCTTTTTTTAATAGATGCCACAGGGGAGACGGGGTGAACAGAGGTAGACAGGGCACTGCTGAGACATTTAAAAGAAAAAGGTCAGCCTCGAGAAATGTAGAGGAAGATGATGGTCAAAAGGAGGAGGAGGAGGAGGAGAGAGAGGAGGAGGAGAGAGAGAGAGGAGAGAGAGAGAGAGGAGGAGAGAGGAGGAGGAGGAGGAGGGAGAAGGAGAGAGGGAGAGAGGAGAAAGGATGGAGTGCCTTGAATAATAAGTATGACGCAGAAATGAAAGCAGGTCTCAATTTGGCCAAAGAAGAATAAGAGAAAAAAATGCAATGACATTCAAAACATAAACACGTCTGTTCATTCGACATTTTGAAAGCGAGGACGTCGATTGTGAAGCCTAAAAGAATCTCTGCGAGAGTTTTATTAATTATTTTTTTTCTTCTGCTGTGTCTTTGCTTTTCGCAGAAATGAGGAGGAACAAAAATAAAAATCAGATTCTCAGGTGTAAACAAAAGACAGTGGGAAAAAGGCCAAGGTATTTTTTCGAAATTAATGAGAAACAGGCCGGGATATTCTTCCCAAATATGATGCCCAAACAACGACTAAGGAAGAATCGAAGATACTATGAATGGGAATACATAAGAAAAATAAACGAGGATTAAATTATGAAAAGGAATGAGAGGCAGAGATAAAACAATGACCTTATTTATTTTTTAACAGAACTTATTTCTTTGTATTTTCCACAAAAGTAAATAAAACATAATAACAGTTAAATAAATGGATACATAAAAGATCTGGGAAAGGAATAAGAAGAAAATTTCAATGTATCAAAAGGCTCTGAAGCAAATGAGGATAAATTCTTAAAGAATATCATCAAAGAAACAAATAAAAAAAAACGGAGATGAAAATTTAAGATCTGTAATATATTATATCAGCCAGAAACAAAGTCCCATCATTCCTGGAGCGGACAGAAGTTCCTTTAGGACTGGAGGCCATTAAGATCAATAGGAAATTATACTTCAATCTGTCCTGACTTACAAGTCAGCAAGAGTGGATAATCATGTAAAACAAACACTAAGTGACTATAATATATATATTTGAATCATCAGCCCAGTATTAGCATATATATATATATATATATATATATATATATATATATATATATATATATATATATATATATATATATATATATATATATATATATATATATATATATATATATATATATATATATATATATATATATATATATATATATATATATATATATATATATATATATATATATATATATATATATATATATATATATATATATATATATATATATATATATATATATATATGTATATATATATATATATAAAAGAAATATATATATATATATATATATATATATATATATATATATAATATATATATATATATATATATATATATATATATATATATAATATTATATATATATATATATATATATATATATATATAACAGGATATATATATATGATGCTAACCTTATTAATTATAGCCTATATATATTTAATTAAACTAATCCACCCAAAAGGATTATTAGATACACCATAGCCAATTAGACTTCTTCTTGGGAATGGTACTGAAGCTCTTTTCTCAAACGCAGGAAAGATAAGAGCCGTTATATATATATATATTACTGCTCTTATTTATGAATATCCTTTGTTTTAAAGTATCTTATTTCATTATTTTATATGAGAAATCTTTATTTTATTCATATATTTATTTATTTTGCATAATTACATAAGGTAAAGAAACAAATGTTTAGTAAGAACTGGCAGCCAAAAATTTAGACTATAGTAAAATAAATGATCGTATTCATCATTATTCACACTCGTCATTGCCCCACTAGCAATCATCACGAATTCCGTTAATTACAGATCTTGAAACATCTTCACATTCTTCACATATCCGTCATGAATTTACAGAAGACTTCCGTAAAAGTTTTTAATCACCCATAAACGATTATTATCCTCCGCTTGCATAATATTCTTTGAGTACCAATGCCATTTAATAATTTATAATTGATGAAATGGCGCCATTAACTCCGAAAAATTCATTTGGCACATAGAGCCTGGCTATAAATTGATTTTGAAGTTACCGCACTGAATGACATTCAATTAGAGTTTTTGAATTCACGTCATTTTGATTCATCCATGCTGAAAGGCAATCAAAGGTTAGCCTATACTCTTTCATTGAAAAGCTGTGAACATGCCCCTCGATCCTGAAACTCGCCAGTTAGATGAAACAATCACATCAGTCTTTCATTAAGGAATATTAATTATTCAAGGTTGACTGGCTCATCATAGAGCAGTTGTTAA
This sequence comes from Macrobrachium rosenbergii, assembly GCF_040412425.1. Classification (NCBI taxonomy): domain Eukaryota; kingdom Metazoa; phylum Arthropoda; class Malacostraca; order Decapoda; family Palaemonidae; genus Macrobrachium; species Macrobrachium rosenbergii. The sequence continues at coordinate 45,044,992 of NC_089795.1, forward strand.
TTGGAAATGACGGGTCATTTTCCTCAGTAATTTATTTTATAATGGATTAATTGAAATATTTGTCAACACTGGAGGTGAGATAATATATTTTTGTATTTATTTTATTAAACTGTGATTATATATGCAACCCATGATTACTTTTATTATTATTATTATTATTATTTTATTATTATTATTATTATTATTATTATTTTAATTTTAATGGTAATAAATAGGAACTGGTATGGCTGTGTTGAGGGAAATATTTCTCCTAATCCGGTAAATTATCATTATCAAGAATTTTGTTTTATTCCATAGAGTATTAATAGTACTATTATAGTAGTGGTCAAAAGACGCCTTCAAGTAATGGAAGTGATAATGGTAGTTGAATATGTGGTAATCGAGACTTAATCGTTGTAGCATTATTTCAAACCGTTTTAGTTATTTATTTATTTGTTTATTATTTCACAATTAATCAACTTATTCCATACAAAACATTGACCCAGAGAGATTTATTTACT
>NC_089795.1:45060491-45062991 GCF_040412425.1 Macrobrachium rosenbergii
TTCGGGAAGGAATTTATGTCCCATTTACATTTCCCCCCAAAAGACGAGAATTTGGAGCCATTCCTTGTCAGCATTATTTGGTAATTCGAGTAAAGCCTTGGCTGAGCATAATGTGAAAAGCCCCCTTTTTCTTTATTTCAAAGCTTGCCAATGAATTTGCACTTCGTTCTTTCAAACTTTTTTTAATCATGAGGAAACTTTGAGATTCACGTAGAGTAATAAATGCTAAGCATTTTACCATTAATCATTTTGCAAATTTAATTGTTTTATTTGGTTAAAGATTAATGTCTTAAAATCGCAAAAGTTGGTTTTCAATGCTTGTTAGTTTTCAAGAAATTTTAACTTTGAGGAAACTTGAAAAGCTTATGGGTAATGCATGATAGATATTTTTCCATTAATCATTTTACAAATTTTTTTGTTTTCTTTGGTTAAGGGTCTTTTTTTACCGTAAAAGTTGATATTCAATGCTTGCCAATTTTTAACTGTGAGGAATCTTGTGGTAGATATTTTATCATTCATCATTTTCCAGATTTACTTGTTTTGTTTGTATTAGTTTTCTTTAAGCGTAAAAGTTGATTTTCAGAGCTTGTCAATTTTTTCGTGGCCAGGTGCGACTGACTCCTCCAGAATTACCAGTCAGTTTTAGTGTTTCTCAAAACAGCACTAAACTGTTGAAGGTGAATAGGAATAATTATCTTGAACCAGTCGGAAATAGCTAATGCCAGATGTTTTCAGATGTATATGTTTTATTTTCTATTTCCTCATTTTTATTCATTTATCACCCTTTCCTATAAATTGTTTCTCTCTCTCTGCAGGATGGTTTACTTTTGGAAAATACAAAACAGTTTGTGATAATGTGTAAGAAAGGACTAAACGTTTTTAGATATTTGTTAATAATTCGCGCTTTTATTTTTACTGATTCTCGTGTTACAATTATCAGTAGCGTTTTCCCTTCTAAGTGAATACCACCGAAAAGTTAATTTAAATAGTGAGGTATTTGGTATTTAATTATAAAAGTTTATAAACACATACACCACCACGATTTTTTTATTTCGGTATTATTAATTGACGTAGGCCATTTATTTTCCAATATCTGTCTTTTTCTTAGACAGCCGGCACGGAAGGTTATTCATGTGCCTGGAAACCTTTGGCAACTCTGCCATTACATTACACTGCTTACTCCTAATGTTAAAATTTCAATATTATCAGGTAAAATTACAATTTGTGAGGCAGCATAAGCTGTCAACATGCCTATCCATCTTTTGTACTATCTAAATCTTCCATTAACTGAATATCTGAAAATATCTCACAGAAAATGTATATTTGCATTCATAAATTCTTTACATTTATCTGCCATTCCATGTTCACGCTCAAATTTTAATTCTGTAACAGTTTCACGCCATGAAAAGATATGTGAAGGGTGATAATTTACAGAAGTAGCTAGGAACGATAAACCTGGCTGAATTTACCCGTGAACAGGGGAGAGATAAGCTCGGGTCATTTAAGAATCTAGGAACTAGGGTCTGTACTTATGAAAGGTGTGACTATTAAAATAGATCAAGAACAACAATGAGAAAAATTCTCCAGTCCGAGAGAAAACACCTGTTAATTAATAGTAAACTGAGGCAACTGGGAATTTGGGAATAAAGGAAAAGTAGAAAAGACAGATGGATGAGATGGAATGATGAGATTGAGGTTAGGGACAAAGGAGAATGGAATGAGAGAAGCATTAAAAGATAGCTGATCCATTTGTTACAAGGGGAAGAGCTGCTAAAGATAGTGTGAGAGAAGAATACGAGATAATAGAATGAAAGAAGTAAGAGTTGTGTTTGTAAAAACAAAAGGAACAAGTCTTTGATATTGAAGAACTGAGAAAAACAATTGAATAGACCACTCTGAAAAAATAAAGAAAACTAGAATTAGGAAAAAATAAGATACAAGGAAAAATTCAGGAACAAAAAAAAAAAAATGTGTTTTATCACCATTACTTTTTTTATAAACAGTCTTGGTTGCGCGCTTGAACGTTTAAGATAAGCTAGGTAATGACTGCATATAAAGCAAGAGATTCATCCTTAAAGAAAAAGAAATATTGCTAAATCACATGGGGTAAGAATTTTTGTTAATGAAATGTGAAACTGAATAGGATAAGAATGAACAGTTAATATATACGTAATTTTAATAACAAAATTCATCATATTTAAATATTGTCAGAGGTATACAAAATGAATAAAAATATATATGAAATGCTTATAAAGTTAATTTTATGTCAAAAAAGATAAAAAAAAGTTACTCTCCATTTCCTAGTGAGATGCAAAATTGAATTGGTGAACATATACTAGAACGCAAGGGACCACTTTACTAAGCCTTATTCATTCCGCGAGTCTCCCGTTAAGCCTACCGCGTCGTAAAAAAGAGCAATGTCTTTTAAGAACCCATAGAAATATAGTCCTTCGAGCCAAGGAGCAAAGGAAGCTTTTACAAGATTACTCCAAAGATAAAG
>NC_089795.1:45070491-45095491 GCF_040412425.1 Macrobrachium rosenbergii
AATACATTGTTGCATGTAATCAGCGATTTTAATGACTATTTATGGTCCTGAAATGATGAAGGTATATTCCCAATCAGTGTTACATTTTTTATTACATGAAAAAGGCCCATTCACTTATGTATTGGTGTTAGTATTTATTTATAACGTCGAACTAATGACCGATGACGTCATCGGTTGATTTTTTAGTTAATAATTAATTTTAATAATAATAATAATAATAATAATAATAATAATAATAATAATAATAATAATAATAATAATAATAATAATAATAATAATAATAATAATAATACTTTTTGACGAGTGCAGTTGGGAAACGAAATACGATGCCGTGATGATTAAAACGCCAGATAGTCTAAAATCAATCAGTCAGTCAAACTGATAAAAGCACGAAGGAGTAACAATGAAAACGAGAATTAAAAATAAGAATGAGACTCTAGCCATTCAGGAGATCACAAAAGATTGAGTGATTAACGAATATTACGGAACGTATTTCCTACGTGAGAAAAGTGACCTGAATTTGTGGACTTGCTGATGACGTCAAATCTGTTTTATTCTTAATGACTCTTTACTACCCGATAGTAGAAGCGATTTCTTGATAAGCTTCCAAAAGAGATTTCATAATTGATTAATGTTTTAGCCGACTGTCAATCAGATATTGAAGAAAACTCTTGTTGTTTGTTACATATCCACAAAAAAGCGAGTGAGATTTTATAGTGATTAGTTCGAGCCTCGAGTTACTGTCAATCAGATATTGAAACAAAAAAAATGATTATAAGTTACATATGTACTAAAAAGTTTGAGATTTTCTAGCAACATTATCGTGACTCTAGTTGTAAAAAAATAAAAAGAAAATAAAAAAACAGTCGTCAAAACGTAAATATTTACTGTAAAACGAGGGCAGAATGAAAAATGGCAGTATCTGAAAATAAAACGAAGCTTTTATACAAAGAGGTTTGATATTTTATATCAACACTCTCGTGTCTCGAGCTGCTAAAGGAAAAAATAAACACATTCGGCAAAACGGAAACATTTACGGTAAAACGAAAGGCAGAATGAAAAATGGCAGTACGTGGAAAGGAAAGGACGCTTTCATCAATATCAAGAGCGCTCTTTTTCAGCTCCATGAAAATAAAATTACTTGTCAAGTGCACGAGATATATCTGTCGTTTTTATTTTTTGTCAGTTTTATTTTCACTAATATTTTCGATGCTCTTGTAATTGTGGAATTATCAAAAGAAGACAAAAGTTTAAACAAAATTAATAATATTGAAGAAAAATTTAGGACATCATTTCCAGAACTTTTGACCCAAGCGAGGCCTCCATACTGTCTGGTAAATAACAGCGTCGATAGGACAGGGAAGGAAGGAAAATGACAGTATAATAATTGTACAAAAATTGCCAGATTCCTGGGAGTGTTCTCAATTCGCGAGAGAAAAAACCTGTTAATTACGAGTGATGACAAATTGTCAGTTTTGCAAGATGGAAAAATTGTCAGTTTTGCAAAAGGGAAAATTGTCAATTCCGCCAGAATAGAATCGTCAATTTTGCGAGAAAAAAAAAAAAATTCCAATTTCGTGAGAAGACAAATTGTCGATTTTGCAAGCGGAAAAAATAGCATTTTTGTGAGAAAAAATTTTAAATTTCGCGAGAAAGAACTGTCCATATAAAAAAAAATCGTAAATTTCGTGAGAGAAAGAACTGTCCATATCACGAGAAAAAAATGTCAGTTTCGCGAGAGAAAGAACTGTCCATATGATGAGAAAAACCCGTTAATTTCGCGAGAGAAAGACCTGTTCATATGATCAGAAAAAACCGTTAATTTCGCGAGAGAAAGAACTGTCCATATGACGAGAAAAAAAACGTTAATTTCGCGAGAGAAAGAACTGTCCATATGACGAGAAAAAAACGTTAATTTCGCGAGAGAAAGAACTGTCCATATGACAAGAAAAACCGTTAATTTCGGGAGAGAAAGAACTGTCCATATGACGAGAAAAACCATTAATTTCGCGAGAGAAAGAACTGTCCATAGACGAGAAAAAACTTTAATTTCGCGACGGAAAGAACTGTCCATATCATGAGAAAAAAAAAGTCAGTTTCGCGAGAGGACAAACTGTTAAGTTCGCGATAAAATACAGATAATTTCGCAAAAAAAAACTCTCAGTATCGAGAGAAAAAAACTGTCAATTTCGCGAGAGAAAAGGTCAGGCGACGGCCAGATAATGGCACCATTCCCGACCCGAACGATTTATTACAGCCCTGGCTATTCAACCGTCGGTTTGGCGCACTTTCCTCCTCCTCCTCCTCCTCCTCCTCCTCCTCCTCCTCCTCCTCCTCCTCCTCCTCCTCCTCCTCCTGGTAATGTATTGCCGACCGAAGAAGACGCACTGAGGCGCAAGAGAAGTTTTATTAGGCTATAAATATCGCCCAGTGTTTATAGTTTTGGGGAGGCGCTCTTGCCCAAACCATAGCACTTGAGTTATGTTTAAGATTTAGCAAGACGCACTTTTACTCTACCTGCTACAGAATTGTTGGTTGAGCTGAATAAAATAATGTTACCTTAACTGGTAATACCAACTGGTTTTCAGTAATAATAATAATAATAATAATAATAATAATAATAATAATAATAATAATAATAATAATAATAATAACCTATTTCAATAAGGTTTTTAGTACAGTATTGAAAGTCTAAAATACAACATGAAGAAATAATGACAAGAAAATACGTTCCCTTTTCAGTGCATGTGATATGTTACGAGATACAATAACACTGCTTCAGTTTTCAGTTTAATTTCTGTATTAATTGCACTGGAACGACGTTTGAAAAACAAATATCCTGAAAAGTAAAGAGTCTTATATTAAAACAAAAAATTTCAGTGTATTCTCAGTTCTTCAGGGCAGATAAATATAGATGCATAAAGGTTAATGTACTCTTTTGATACTGAAATGTGTATCAAAAGACAAAACAATAACTCATAATTTAATATAGGACCATAAGTAAATTACAATAAACACTTCTTTACAGAAATACGAGAAAAAATAGAAAGAAATTTTGTTTACTATACCCCAAAACACCATTTTAACACTAGAACGACCGAGCTGTCATTTTGACCGGAATTTCACTTTCAAATGTCTTTGTTTTCCGTAATTTTTCCCCAACAATCATGCTTCTCCATGATTTTTTCTGATTCACTAAGATGTTTATCGAACTAAAAGAAAACTGAAATCGGCCTTTTGCTCTACGAGATATGGCCTTTTATACTTCAACGACCGAACGGCCATTTTAACCGGTGGTCCATATGGGGAGTTCTGTTGGTTATTATGACGTGGCAATCTACACATATTTCATGACTCATTATCAAGTATATCATAATTAGTCCTTTAGTCGCTGCTGAGGTTAAATACAGTGAATAATATGTCCTCAAATCGCTCACTTTTGGACATAGAAATTCCAACATTGTTGACTACAATATCATCCTCTGATTCCGAGGGTGATCTTATATCTGGCGACGAGGAAGAAGAATCGTATATTTCCCTGCTGAAAGCTCATCCGCATTTGATGAAGCCGATGATGACAATGATGACTCAATACAAAGTGGGTATACTTTTAATGAAGAGGAAAATGAAGTAAGCGGGGAATGATTCGTGGAGCATATCATTTGAAGAGGTGTATGTGACAAAAGGCATTTTGATGCCCGAGGAAGTACCGCTAAAGGACAGCCAGTATAACATCTTCGATAAAAAAATTTTGGGACCTCCATTTTTCCGTCAAACAATGTAAGAAATCGTAATAAAGATTTTATGAGATTTCCTAGATTTGATGTCAGGTCAACAAGATCCACTCAATTGCAAACTGATAGATTTGCGTTGATTTCTGAAGTTTTGGACAGACATATCAAAAACTGTGTTGTTTGCTATAGACCATCCGAGAATATATTGTAATGGTGGATAAGCAGTTATATGACATGTAGGTGCCCATTCACACGGTATATTGCCAGCAAGCCACACACGTTCAGTATTAAGTTTCGGTTAGCGGCTGATGTCAAATCAAAATACATGCTCAGTGGATTTCCATATCTTGGTAAAGACCACAGTCGTCTTGCAAATCAACCATTCTCCGAATATGTTGTGGTGAAATGAATAAAACCATAAATGGGAAAAGGAAGAAACGTGACAACGGATAAAATTTTCAATTCAATAAAACTGGCGGAAAAATGACAAGCTACAAGCACGAGTCTTGTGGTGGTGGGGGTGTGGTAAATCCTATTCGAATGGAGATTCCTACATATATATAAAAAAAAATCTCATGACGATCCGTACAGTAGACTAGTGCTGAAAAATAATCAGTACGCCCTGACAGTGTATCAGTGTAAGCCAAACGAAAATGTACTCACACTTTGTAGCGTTAACGCAACTGTAGACAGTGGAAAAAACGCAAAGAAAATTAATGGAACTGCAAATTACTGTACTTCTTCGAAGTACGGAGTTGACGTCGTAGATCAAATGGCTCGGTTGTATAGCACTAAAGCAGCTTCACGAAGGTGGCCAAACCAAGTATTTGATATTATCCTTGGTCTAGCCGGCGTCGATGCATCAGTCCTTCATAGGAAAGTTGCGGGTCAAAAAGTCCCACGTCGTGATTTCCTCCATCAGTTGCCGAAGAACTTCAAGAAACATTCAAAAATAGTAACACGGTAAATAGCAGTGGAAGCGATATTGATGCGATATTGCAGCAGAAGTTTCCATAATTACTAAGAAAATAAAACAGTGCCCCACAGGATACTGCAATGGGAATAAGACTTCAGAAATTTGCCGCCAATGTAAGAGATCTGCGTGCGGTGAATGCACAAGCAAGGTGTTCAGGAAACTCCTTTGGAAAAAAAATGTACCTGAAAAAATTGACACTACTCCCTAGAGTAGAAAGTAAGAAAATTTTAACTGACAGCGCATTATCGCACAGGTATATTTTATCATTTATTTTTCAGTCATTTGTTTTTATGTAAAAACTAATTGTTTTTTCAAGTTTGATAAATATCAATTTGTTTTACGCTCTGGTACTCAAATACAATTTAGGTACTGAATCTCATTTCAGACGTTGTTATTTCAGTAACCTAAAAGGTATAAATACATGTATACCGATAAACCTTCGCTATACTAACAATAACGAACGACTGTCAATAGAAAGTGGAATGCGGCCGTCACCCGATGACAGTGCCGTCGTTCCAAGGAGGAGGGTCTGTTATTATCTACCGTTATGAAGTCCAGGCTTAAAAAAGACTGCTGATCTAATTAATCTTAATCTTGTAATTACTTTTAATACATTTCCTATTTCAGTGCAGCAAATTATAATATTTACCTATTTCAGGTTTGATAGTAATCATGTAAGTTTTTCTTGAGATAATTGAGGAATCTTATATTACTGATTATGTCAACAACTTTATTCTATTTCCTTACTATGAATTATTATACACCAATGAATCAGGATATTTTAATAATGAAAATGTAGACTTTTACAACGCCAATACGTGTGCGGTCATTTTGACCGCTTGGAGTTCCTCATTGGATGGATGGGTATCGTTCTCAGCTAGCACTCTGCTGGCCTGGCGTTCGATTCTCCAACCGGCCAGTGAAGAATTAGAGGAATTTATTTCTGGTGATAGAAATGCATTTCTCGTTATAATGTGGTTCGGATTCCACAATAAGCTGTAGGTCCCGTTCCTAGGTAACCAGTTGGTTCTTAGCCACGTAAAATAAATCTAATCCTTCGGGCCAGCCCTAGGAGAGCTGTTAATCAGCTCAGTGGTCTGGTTAAACTAAGGTATACTTACTTACTTTGACCGCTCGGTCGTTGTAGGTATGTACAGTACCATTGGTGGTCGTTCTAGTATTAAAAGTAATAAGCCAACTTTTAATAATAAACACTAATGTTGGATCTCTCAAGTAACATTCAATTTTTTTCTGAGTGCTGTAGATATGTACCTTCACACAAAAACATATTCATGTTTATTTGTTAATTTTCTTTTTTTACTGGTTCCCTAAATCCTCTTTCAGTCAATCCTTTCTTCTTTCACTCTGCGTAGACTCTAATTCTGAGAGAGAGAGAGAGAGAGAGAGAGAGAGAGAGAGAGAGAGAGAGAGAAGGATTCGTTTTAGGGATCATCTTACTGATAACTACACAACGATAATACTACACATTTTCCTCTTAGGGAGTCAGCCTTTCGTATAATGAAATCTCTCTCTCTCTCTCTTAATATAAATTTGTGTATTTTCTGTTTATTATCTAGAAACGTCAAGGATATAATTTTTACTATAATTCTTTATAAAGATTTGTCTTAGGAGAAAAGATGTATCACCTGAAAAAAAGTTATATTAGAGAGCTTAAAGTCTCTTCAAATGTCAAGAGATTCCTTTCAGGTGGAGCACTGTTTACAACAAGTGCAGATTGAATATGGAAAACGTATTATCACTAAAATTCTTTTGTTTCTGAAAGGATACGAAGAAACGAAGAACACGAAAATTAAAGAGGGAAAGAGAAATGAGAAACAATTCATCTTAAGTCTTTTATTGAAGTAAGAATCAATACAAGTAAAGTCTTTTGTTGTCATATTTTCTCTAAAAAAACAGAAAGGTTTGGGATAGTGGAGGAAGAATTGAATATTGCTCATACGGTGCGTTTTACTTCCTTTTTGCGTATTTTTACCCGTATGGGCAAACACGTACATACATACATCCACACAGACAGACACACACACATTATATATTGTTACGTTCTGGACTCGGTTTTGATGAGAATTCTATTTAATTAAAATTGATACTGCTAGAGACCAAGGGAGTCCAGTCGTAAACAAAAGGGAGTTAAGGAATTTTCAGACTATAATTTAAGGTGGAAAGATTTGTCTTAGGAGAAAAACAGATTAACATTAATAAATCAATAGTTAGACACCATACGACATGACCACTGAAAAAGATATTAACGATAATGACATGACTTGGCAAACAAATGAGTGGATAAAACTCTTAATCAATGTCATACTAATTACATTCAGTTTGCAATCATCAGTCAATAATAGAGCACCTTCAATCTGCCCTTTACAATTATTAATGCGTATGATGGGGTTCCAGGGTGGAGGAATTATTCATAAAAATGGTTGGCAAAAACGGAACTTCTCGAATATGGAAAAGGTATTAAGAAAGAATGGCTAAAATTGCTTTTGTTTCTCCTGTAAATAGAAGGCCTTTGTTAGCCCTGATCAAACTAAGGGGAAGAGAATCTTCCTCTGCAGATTACACAACACGTTGAATACAAAACAGATTATCCTAGATTAAAAGCCCGAGTGAAAGAGAAACAATGGACACGTAATTATTCGTAAAACTACCTCTTGGTATTTTTAATCTTAACAGCTAGAATAGCCTTTTATTTTTGTTTATAAGAACTCAATTCATAGTAAAGTTGGACAAAGGGGAAGATTTTTCGTGGAGGAATGTGGAAATTAGAGAGTTATATTTTTCAAAAAAACAACCTCTCAGTTGTTACAGGCGCCCAATTGGCTGTTTCGACGATCGTCATAGTGGGAAAAAGACGTTGAAGATATTTGCTTTGTGGAACACAGAGGGCATGGCGTTGGGGGTTGGGGCGGGGTCCCAGCTTTTAAGGAGGGTTTTTTGCACATTATTTTAATATTTAGACGCAAACTTACCTGTCCCACAAGCCCTTAAATACATATTCTGCCCTTCCTAACAGAGGCTCCCCAGACATTTTTGTTTATCTGGCGTAGGTATTTCTGTAGGCTTGGAAGGCATTCACCCTATGAGTAAAACAAAAATTGGCGACAGCTATACGCTAACGTGAAATAATGTTCGCTGAATAGGTTAGCTAGATAGGCAAATCGGATATAATATATATATATATATATATATATATATATATATATATATATATATATATATATATATATATATATATATATATATATATATATTATATAATTATTCAGTTTATGCCCAGTGCCTTTGCATCGCCTCATATCAGACATACGTATTATTCCAGCCGTCTCTTCTCTCTATTTAATCAAGAAGCTTAATGAAATCTCCCTCGCGCTTTAACAGTCGTGCTAACATTAGCTTCCTGTTAATTCAATCGCCTTCTAAAGCAATATAATGTCATATCCTATCCCCAGAATCCTCGTTACAGAAACATCTCATTTAGAACTCTCCGAAAAATTCTAGTAAAATTCCTGAAGCCCGCATTCCATTTCATTACAGAAAATAAAACAAATTCCTGCTTGAAGGTCAGATTTGTAGCTGATTTCAACAATGCAAATAAAAAAAGGAAATGCAGGTTTTTGGTCTAGCAAGAGACAGGATTATTTTTATTTCTTCATAGTATCTGTTCTATTTCCCTTTCTTTAATCTCACGTAAAGAGAATTATTTTTACGCTATTGTCACCAACAGCGCAAAGGAAAGCATCGATAATGCAAATTCGTTGGGCGAGAATTATTATTATTTTTTTTTTTTTTAAAATACAAGGTCGCCTTTGTAAACAATGAGATTTTCATCTTATAATCTGTTGTGTTTCCCTTTCTTTATTCTTACATGAGAATTTTTTTTTTTTTTTTTTTGCTATTGTCGTCAACAGAGTAAAAAAAAAAAAATTTCTAGACTGAATACAAGGTCACCTTTTTAAACACTGATATTTTCATCTTATCATCTGTTGTGTTTCTCTCTTACTTTAATCTTACATCAAGAGAATTTTTATTTTTTTGCTCTTGTTGCTAACTTTTCAGAAAGACAGTCCTTGTCTCTATAATAGTAGAAAACTGAAAATCATGCATCTTATCTGGCAATATTTTTTTTCCTGTACAAGTTAAAAAAAGTCCCAGAGAAATAAAGTTGTCTTCTTTAAAAACAGAAAGATTCCATTCATGCAAAGTCAATGATGACGATTAATTCTGGATTTATAAATTCTAAAGTCTATGAATTTCTTCCTGGTATGGGTTAAAAATATTTAAGACCTTAATGATACGTAATTTTAATAATTTTTCATTTCATTTTATTTCAGTTTTCATTTCATTTTACTTTTTCCCAAAAACCGTCGAAGAAAGTTAATCTTAACAGGAAACCAAATGTTTCACAAGCACTATGAAATTTTAATATAAATAACCAGTGCATTATTCAAATTCTTGAATTTTTTATGAGTAAATGGCCTTAGATTACATTACATTAGCATCCTATTTACTAATAACGTAAACCTTTAAATGGTATCACTACAGTCTCTCTCTCTCTCTCTCTCTCTCTCTCTCTCTCTCTCTCTCTCTCTCTCTCTCTCTCTCTCTCTCTCAACTAATTAGAGAAAAGAGCAAGATGGGCTTGTGTCAGAGTGGTTCGTGGCCCAAAGGGTAAGAAGTGAAATGTGGAATGAGAGGCTTGATGTGGACCTCTGAACCTTTCCAAACCATCATTCTCGGAACTAGAAGTGAAATTATCCTCTTCCCAAATTTAAGAGCCATGAAAACTTTAATGAAAGGTCAGCGACAACCAAGTCCGCACACTATCCCCACAAAAAAAAAAAAAAAAAAAAAAAAGGATAAGTAAAAAATAATTGTAGCAAACTTCTATCTTATAAGTTTGAGATCAGAGGGCAAAATGGTTGGCGCATTCTGCTTTTGATGACTGCTGGCCGGAAACTGTCATAACAAGAGACACACGAATGTTTAATTCTAATTATTAGGGTTTAGAGAATGTGTTTAACTGCTCGTGCTATGTGAAACGCAGTTTAAAGTTTATAAATTAAGTAAAATGTCTAAGTTTAAGTATTTAAAGCTCTTATATATCTATCTATCTGTCTCTCTGTCTATCTATCAATCTATCTATTTACCATTCTGTTATTATTTTTATTATTAATATTATTATTCCGGATACATTTTCCATTGGAATAAGTATTTATTTACTACCGGAAATTCAGTGTTGACTTCATTCTAACCAACAGGAAAATTGCATCACAAAGTTTTCAGCAGGGGATATCTGAAAAGAAAAATCTAGTTTAAAGTTTACCTTCTACTTGAACAATATTTTTATTTTAAAAATTTTTGGTGCGTCGGAAGAATATTTTTGAAAGTAAAACACATCACTTGTGCGTTTCGAAGCTAAATGGTCTAAATTTAGCACGTAGACTCATCCCTGTATGTGTGTATGTATACATGTATGTATGTATGTATGTATGTATGTATGTATGTATGTATGTATCAAGACAGTGGGATTTATCCTTTGACACGAACAAAAAATATCACCATCATAAAATAAATAGAATTCCGTAGTTCATTTAGCTAACATCTAAGCCCTCTAATTTACTAACAGTTCTAAATGCAACAAAAACTCTAATCAAAGGTGCTGGGACCAGCAACATTATCCAACACAGAAATTGCAAACAGACCTTTTTATTTCAAAACTGGAGACTTGCGGATGAAAAGACCAAGCCTCAAATTGTTCTCCTGTAAAATGCAGTCATATTCGTGCGTGCAATTTCAAAGCGTAACTGCAGCCTGTATAATGCAACTGATATTTGGAAAGAAAGAAACCACAAGATTTCTCTCTCTCTCTCTCTCTCTCTCTCTCTCTCTCTCTCTCTCTCTCTCTCTCTCTCTCTCTCTCTCTCTTACATGCTAATCTATAATTCAACCTCCGTTGGCCCTTTAGGTTGTATTCTGTGTCTGTTTGTCTGTTTTTCTTTATTATTTTTATTATTATTATTATTATTATTATTATTATTATTATTATTATTATTATTATTATTATTATTATTCAGAAGATTAACCTATTCATATAGAACAAGCCTACGAAGGCCACTGACTTGAAATTCAAGCTTCCAAAGAATCTAGTACAAACTAATCAGTGGAATTTATTAACGGAACCTTATAAATTAATTGACTGGGAGACCCAATCCAAACGACTATATTTTAGCGATGATTCGTTAATTCTATTGCTAATAAAAAAAGTAGTCTTAAAAAATCTTCTTAAAACCTCTCAAACGTAAACGCGATGCAGAAATTGGAATTCAGTCGATCGGGATGAATGTCTTCTGGAAATTCCACCAATAAACGCAATAAGAGACTTCCAAAGCATAACGCCGTAAAGAGAGAAAATTAAACTGGGATACTGAGGACATCCATCGCCGATGAAAGCTTTCAACGGCGAGTTTAGTCTTCTCCTTTATCGACGCTGTTGGCGTTGCGACCATTCACTCGGTGATGAAACCCGGCAGAAGAAGAAGTATAAACGCCGATCTTTTGTATTCCCTCGAGAACCGTCGAGATAAGGAGTCATCAGCGCAGTTTTACGATGGAGCTCTTTGCAGTCGATCAGGTAAACAGCATCTCTTAGGACTTGTATATGTATCGAGAAAATATCCCAGATATATATGAGGCTTTGGTCTTAAATCTTTCGGTGCTCTGACACTCAATCGTTTGAAAAGCTACAAGCGCCATTATCTAGTTTTATAGCTAATAGACGAACGCTTATTTAAATGCAAATTGTATTTTTCCTGAAATAAAGGAGCACACTGATACCAGGTTTACATTTTCAACAAACAATTGCCGGTAATAAAAGTTTTAATTTATATCGGAAATATACATTTTTCTTATTTTTCATATTTTGCATGTAAATGTCGAGTTAAAGTGGATTGCACCTTTAGCAGTGTTTTGTTTGTGTTTAAGTAGTTATATTTATTGGCCAACGAAAGCAAATAAGTCTAAATTATGTTTATTTTATAGATAATTATTTTATGTCGAAATTGGATTATGTCATATTACTAGTAATACAACTACAAATAGTGAGATCTGTGTGATATATATCATCCATCCGGCCTTTCTTGTTAGTTAAATTGATTTTGGAAATTTCTTCTCACTAATTGCAAAGAAAAGTTCTATTAAACATGGCAAAATCGTTCGTTTACAATTTATTATATAAGAAACAAGATCCTGAGAAGTTTTATCAGAAATTATCTGAAAGTCTTCTACACGAAATATTTCTAAATAAGTAACTATTTTCTACATTTACAAATTAGAAAAAATCCATAATAACAAAATAATGTTACTTAGCTTTTTAACTTATTCCTCCCCTCTGAAGCACACACACACACATATATATATATATATATATATATATATATATATATATATATATATATATATATATATATATATATATATATATATATATATATATATATATTATATATTATTGTCAAAATATCGGCACAAGTGCCTAAGAATTCTCAAGACGTCATCCATAAACCTCTAAAAATGATTTAAAGAAAACGTCAATCTCAATAGGGCTTACAATTAATACCTTGGCAATCCATTAGGCTAATTCCGGCCATAGCATTAAATGGGCACAGGACGCCTCAATAATCCATGTAAATGACTCTACTTAGAGAAACCTCTGAAATTAAGTTAATTGTTTGTCTATACCAAGAACTGATGTGTTTTCCAGTTTGTCTACGCTATTTTTGTGTTTTCTAGTGACTCTGTACTATCTTTGTGTTTTCCAATGATTCTATGTTATCTTCTGAACTTTTATTTTTCCAGTGACTCTATACTATCTTTGTGTTTCCAATGACTCCTATACTATCTTTTGTGAACAGTGACTCTATACTATCTTTTGTTTCCATTGATTACTACCTGTATTTTCCAGTTATTCTATATTTTCTTCAGAACTTAATATACTATGTATTTTCCAATACTATGTATGCCTTTATGTTTTTATCCATATCTTTATGTCTTGGAAACAATATATCTTTGCAGTAGATCTAAATGAAAATGATAATTACCCCGGAACTTGAGACTGGTTTCCCAGTGACCTGAATATCTCGTTTCTTCCTTTATTTGGATTTAGGCTAAACTAATCAGTGGCTTTTCCAAATGTGAAGAAATTTCCATATCTTAAATACCTATTAAACACTGAAATATACAGTGACTCTATACAAAATTTTTTTTAACAACAAACAAACTATTTCAATAGTAATAATGTTTATATAATAATAAGAAAAATAAGGAAAACAAAACACTGGTTTTGATAACACACATCCTTTTTTTGTCATTTTATTACAACACACACACATCTTTGTGATGCCAAACTGGTTCTAATACTGGCCCCATTAGCAAGTTATTCTCTAGATATAAAATTAATACTAAAACAAATTTGTGACTTAGTATTTGTGAATATAAAAAATTGTTTGTTTAAATGACTAAATTACACCCACCCTTTCCTCATCGGTCATTTGGAGAACTCTCTGAGGGACCGTAATACCTCCAAAACAGACCCACTCACTCAGGGCGAACCCTTTTCCAGGACGCATGTTCCAGGCTCTTTGGGAACATCCGTTCCTGGAAAGGCTACTGGCGAAGGTCTTCTTGATGTCGACAAACGACTGTAAAACTTTCCCAAATGGCTTTCTCCTGGGAAAGGGAAAGAGCCCAGTAAGCCTTGAGAGAGAGAGAGAGGGCGAATGGCGAAATAAAGCAGGTAAATGGACTTGGGTGTTGGGGTGGGGTTGTCCTGGTCTTTTTTGTTGTGGTGTAGTGGAAGACACTGGCTGTGGTTTTTTTTTTTTTTTTTATTTTAGTTTACTACCGAATGTTCCGTTTTCAAATTTATTTAACGACGTGAGGATGAGAGGAGGAATATGGATTGGGAAGAGTGTTAATGCTCCTGACAAATTATGTCAGTCTCAGTATTTATGTGCTCATAATATCCCCACAAATCTCTCTCTCTCTCTCTCTCTCTCTATGTCTCTCTCTCTCTCTCTCTCTCTCTCTCTCTCTCTCTCAGTTCAGTATTTGTGTGCTTATAACAATCTCTCTCTCTCTCTCTCTCTCTCTCTCTCTCTCTTATAACTCTCTCTCTCTCTATTTCTGTCTCTCTCAGTTCAGTATTTGTGTGCTTATAACATCCCCACCTCTCTCTCTCTCTCTCTCTCTCTCTCTCTCTCTCTCTCTCTCTTAATCTGCTAAATTTTCTATTATTTCAATATTTCATCCTCATGTGCCTTATTGGATGGAACTTCGTACAATCACTGAGGAGTTATTGGACAGACAAAAATAATGACATTTCTCTTAATGTACGTCAATATTATTCATTTATTGTCAAATAGTAAAATTTGATAAAACAGCTACGATGTAGAATCCCATAATGAAATTTTGCTTTCCGGGAGAGATATTTTATAAGAACCATAATAGTATTAATACATCCAGTAATTGTACATTATAAAAATAATAATCCCGGTGGCTGTGGAGATATACCTTAGAATTATTCCCAACGATAAGTTCGGATTAATGATTAATTATTGACAAATGAAATTAAAATAAATGAAATAAATGAATAAATGAAATATCTCGATAGAGGCCACAGACATAATTACCATCCAAAACATTTAAAAGTAAAAAAAAAAGAAAAAGTTGTCTTTTTTCCTATTCCTTAAAATCTATCTTTTATTTTATTCATAGTGAGGGAGGGTTATTGAAGAGCTATATACTGCTCTCTGAACACAGAGCGTCACAAATACAATGGTCAGTAATACAGACATATACATGTAGCATAAGAGATTTAAACAAAAAATCTTGAAAGGTGAATTTTCAAAGAATTTCAAGGAAACTGCAAAAGGAACAAGTAAAAATGTTGATGATAAACAGAAGCTTACTGTTTTATAGTATAAATGAGTCTCATAAGTTCTTCAAATGTAAAGTCAGTTCTCTTAACGCAGGAATAAAATGTTAAGCAAACATGTAAATAAATAAGAATATGGTTTAATATATATAAACAAATAAGAATCTCATTTAATATGCAATAAATAAATAAGAACCTCAATTAATATATAATAAATGAACAAGAATCTCATTTCGTATATAACTAAAAATTACTCATTCATACTCAACGAGAGTTATGGCACAAAAAAAAAAATTATTTATTATGATGATATATTTCCTTCTGTGTAAAAACAAAGTGCCTCTGCTACAAGGGTGTAATAACACTGTCAGTGTGATTAATACTTCCCTTTGTACACTGCCTGTGCAGAGGATGAATACTAGCCCCGATTCTCCACATTCCCCTCTTAAATTACTGACAGGCACGCATGTATACTTGGATACAGATACACATGAACATATTATATATATATATACACACATATATATATATATATATATATATATATATATATATATATATATATATATATATATATATATATATATATATATATATATATATATATATATATATATATATATATATATATATATATATATATATATATATATATATATATATATATATATATATATGTATATATACATATACATTTATAACTCTATATATATAGATCACTCTTTATATATATCTCTAAAAATGATAAATTGCAAAAAATAAAAAATCTACATTTTATTAAACTTACTAAAGCTCCACCTATAAAGAACATATTAATGTGTATTGATGTCTGAACCAACGATGAATACAGTGTCCTGAGCTTATATGTATTATATAAAATCATTCTATATACCATTCCTGATATATTTGATTTATCATGATCGTTTTCTGTATATTGCTTATTTTACTTATCTTTGATAATTGTACATTTTTGTTCTCACACACTAACCAGTCGGCTACACATACATTCACACATAACGTACTCTATATACTGTATGTCCTGATTTGTATGTATGTATGTTTATATATCCATATATATGTATGTATATATATGTTTATAATATATACATAAGTATAATAAGTATATGAATTAGTCGAACTCAAAAGTTGATATATACATACATATATATGTTTATATATACATACATATATACACATATATATGTATGCATATATACATACATATATATATATATATATTATGTATATATATACATATATAAACATATTTGTCATACCACATCATTCCTTTCTGTATTATATTCACAAAAAATGAAATGTAGTAGCATTTAAACGATAATTTAAAAAAGTAGGAATATATATAATATATATATATAAACGCTTATATGAAAATGACGTATATATTTGTATATATATATCTGATACTAACTATGAGCACGACCTCGTGAGTATATATATATATATAAAATATTCTATGATATATATGGCATATATATATATATCGTGATATATATATATATATATGGTGTATATTGTCAATGGCTTAATCCCAAACTTACAAACTATTCCAGAATGATGATAGTATTCAATATTATATCTGTCTTCACTGGAACTGGACGTGGACTATAACTTAGTAGAACATGGACTAATGAACGTTTAATACTTTGTGATTGTATATGAATGTGATGAAAAGGATTAATAACTGTGTTTATAAAGACATGATAAGATAAAGATAAAGTGTCTGCTGGAATATATTGTTAAGGTAGCAACATCATTTGAACACTGGGCAAACTCATGAAATCATTTGTTTTATTTTCAAAAACGATAATTGAGGTATTAAACCCTTCTCTAAACCTGTTTGTTTGAGTGATTGGTATAATTAAATATAAATCATCGTGGTCTCAAAAAATGATCTATCTTTAAATTACACCCAAAATAATCCTATATAAATATATATATAGCATTTATAGATAGTGATTACCCTATTTAAAAATCCTAACTGGTTATTTAAATTCTGGATCATTTCCTAAAGGTCAAAAGTCAGTTGCATTAGCACTCTGTTGAATTTTGTTGCTGTTTGAGTTTTTTATATATTTTTCATCTTTTTATTATTATTATTATTATTATTATTATTATTATTATTATTATTATTATTATTATTATTATTATTATATTATCCACTATATATGGTAAATCACTACAAAGCTTCAGACAGAGACCAACCAGTTATCTTTGTCATTCACAGACGCATAGTCTATTTTATAAAAAAATTTATTGTAATGAGAACAGTATGTATGTATGTATGTATTATGTATGTATTTTATATACTAATAATATGACAACCTTTATTGATATCATTCACAGACCTATATTCCAAATTAATAAGAAAAATTAAATGGCATGAGAACAGAGATTAAATTTTTCTCTTTTCAAGTAAAATATAAATTAGATACGCGCATTCAATTGTCCTCAAAAATATGTATTTATTTTTTCACAGGCAAAGGCTTAGGTCTTAGACTTTACCTTTAGGTCGACTTTCCTTTTCTGACATAAACTGGAGGTGCTGTGATATACGATCCTTATGCCGACACCTCAAGGGATAATTCACTCGAATTATTTTCGAATGACGACACTCTCGAAGCTGATATATTACGGCTGAGGAGAGTTTGAAGCAACTTATACACGTAATCCTCTCCTGAATGGGCAAAAAGGTCAGTATTGATTAAAAGTTTAACTTTCTTTTTTACAATGCTTTATAACTTATTATTTTATTTACATTTAATTACACTTTATTTACTTAGTACTTATTTATTTCATCGATTAAATAACTGTTTTATATTTTATTTCATTTAATTATTGCACTTGATTAACTGACTAACTGATTTTTTAAGTGCATTATGTTTAATTATATTTCATACATTCTTTTACTTGTTTTGTAACCTAAGTCATATATTAATTTTTTTATCATACACAGTACCATAAAACATTCTTGTACTGACGATAAAGTTTTATAATGGTGCAACGTTCAAATTGTCATTTCATTGGCTTCATCAGTAAAAGTATGTTAATATTCATCAAAGTATGTTAAAAATCAACTGAGCTGTTGATTATGTGTTTCCAGGTATGTGACAGTTTGGAATTTTATTTTATGTCTGTTTGTCTGTGCAAGATATTTACTCTCAATTCACACAAAAAAAAGAAATGTTTCAATGACTTTAAATGACAGACTATGAGATATGACTTAGTTTCAAAATAAGATATAAATAACCTGATTTAAAGCACAAAAATTTAATCTAAACTGACAAAATAATGAGTAAATTTCAACATTAACTAGAACATATAAAGTAATCGATGTCAAAGAAAATTACTATAGGTACAAAAAAAAGGAAGACCGATAATAACAAAGGGATTCATAAATACATATAAGAGAAGCTAATTTCCGGAAAATGATGGGATATGAATAATACATATGGAAATAACACAGATAATTTACTCCAGTCTCAAGGAAAGAGGGATGGGTGCATATATTTCTTCTAGAGAGAGAGAGAGAGCTATTTGCTTATAGAGAGAGAGAGAGAGATATGAGGCTTATACCCCTTCCTGTTATTCCTCACCAGATGTTATTCCTCAGAAATGTTTCAGAGAGAGAGAGAGAGAGAGAGAGAGAGAGAGAGAGAGAGAGAGAGAGAGAGAGAGATCCTGAGCACGAATTGTTGTTTGGAATAATTTCAAACCTACGTAAGACGCCCTGGATGCGTTCTTTAAATATAATTATGTAGAATTGAGCTATTAGTTTCCTTATATGTAACATTACACACACATTCGGTATCTTAATAACAGTAAATATTTGAGGACGAGCTTAAAAATGGCGTAGTAAGACACTAGGAACGTACAGTAGAATTATCGCTATTCCTTTGATTACTATCATTCAAATGAACAACCACTGACTTGAAACTAGGCTAAGATTACATTAACTGCCAAAGCAAAATGCCACGGAAGGGTAATGCTATTCAAATTTAAAAAATTAAGAGAATAAAGTGCATGGTTATTATTTTTATTTAGAACATGAACGTATTTAGGGGCCATTCACTTTGAAATTCAAGCTTCTAAAGAATATTACTGTGATCATTTGAAAGTAATGGGAAGTAGAGAAAGAAAAGATCAGTTATTAGAAAAGAAAAAATATTAATAAGTAGATAACAAATTTTAAAAAGGAATTAACGAATGAATGTTTACAAGGAATCTGTCGTAAAAATGTTTTAGGTTTCAAGTTACAACACATTTCTTCAGTTCCATCCCCATGTGGTATATTAGCTCCCCATATTACATTAGCTCTTTATAATACATTAGCTCCTTATACTACATTGGCTCTTCATAATACGTTAGCTCCTTATAATACATTATATGCAAACCTAGTGTCCTTCCTGTCTAATTTTCACTTTTTTCATTTAATAAATTATTCCGACAAAATACAAAAATGTCCAAAAACGTCGAGACTACTGAGGTGATGGAATTTCTAACAGAAACATAAAACACCTAGTCCTGAAATAGTGGTGATTGCAATTAGGCTCGTTTGAATTCGTTGGGATATCGCTGACACACGCTTGGCAACACAAATGCTGCTATCTATCCTGATAAAAGCTGCTATCAACTCTTGTTCCAGGAAATAGAAATTTAAAGCTTTTTCGTGTTATGGATTAACTAAAAAGAAGTATGTTTACTGATGTTTCAAAAATGAAGAATGTGGTTCTGAATTTTTTCATGGAATTGCAATATAATCTTATTTTCTAGAAATACACCTTCTCCTCTCTAAATTCATTTGAATTCGAATAGGG
The DNA here is from genome assembly GCF_040412425.1 of Macrobrachium rosenbergii. Classification (NCBI taxonomy): domain Eukaryota; kingdom Metazoa; phylum Arthropoda; class Malacostraca; order Decapoda; family Palaemonidae; genus Macrobrachium; species Macrobrachium rosenbergii. The sequence continues at coordinate 45,089,989 of NC_089795.1, forward strand.
TTTTTTTTTTGTAAATGGTCATAACATGGGTTTGTTTGATCATTTTGATTCTTTTTGTAAATTTATTTTGCCAAAAGGAATTTGAAAATATTTTACGTAATTTTTGTAGTTGGAGATAAAAATATATCATAACATTATAAATGTTTCACTCCGCGGAGTTATTTTGATTATTTTGAAAGTTACTTAAATTAAATGTAACATGGAATGTCTGTAAAATAAAGCACATCAATTGCTAAAAGAATACAGGAATACATAAATGACTGATTTTCATTAGTATGAAATTCGAATCTAAAGAGAGAGAGAGGGAGAGAGAGATTCGTAAACTTTATGACATAATGAAGACAAAATGAATGTAATGCGAACTGCATGTGGGTTATATGTCATTAACTTATTTTGGCTTAATTAAAATTATGAGCTTAATTTATTGCTAAACTCTAATGCTAATAAAGTTATTACTGATAACGAGAGGATATACGTAGCTGGTAATTAAGCGAGAGCTGGTAATTATTCATATAATATTTAAAATTTTGAGTCATTAACGTAGAGAGATTTTTTTAGGTATTCGTTCACGTTCATTTATTGAAGATAAGTAGATGAGTTATAAAGTTATTAACGCTTTATATATATATAAATATATATATATATATATATATATATATATATATATATATATATATAAATATATATATATACATAAACATATATATCAATATATAATATATATATATATTTATATATATATATATATATTATATATATATATATATATATATATTATTATTATATATATATATATTAAAAATTCTTCCGAAGCAAAACATAAGACACCACTACTCATGAATAATTTAATATCCAAAGTTGACAATGTTGCAAAAATGAAAAGCCAAAATAATGTCTTCTCTGATTATGACAAATCCCTTTCATCAATAAGGATCTAAATTTTTCCATCTCCTTAAGTTCCTTGTAATATATTTTCAACATTCAATAACTGCAACAGTTTTAAATACTATTTTTAATTTCTTCGTAAGCAGCTTAAGTCATTCATATTCGACAATATTATTACTTCATGAAGAGGCTTTTGCAGTTACATAGGATTTGATGTAATCCTTCAAGAGGATTTCATTTTACCTTCTGTGTATTGGTTTTTATGCATAGATGATAATCTTGTCCCTGGCTTATTGCTGAAGTGCCACTCTGTGAAATGAGAGAGAGAGAGAGAGAGAGAATATGAGAGAGAGAGGGAGAGAGAGAGAGAGAGAGAGAGAGAGCATATATATCAATGTTTACGTAAAAAGATATTTTATGGAAACTTTCTATCTGATAAAGTGAGAGTTATATAAGGAGAAATAGAAAGGATAAATAGTGCTCCTATAAAATTCATCTGTTCCTTTTCCATGGATGCAAATTAAACTCGAATAAGTTAAGTATATCTTAATTTAACAGACCACTGAGCTCATTAACAGCTCTCCTAAAAAATAGATTTATTTTACGTGGCTAGAACCACCTGGTTACCTAGCAACGGGATCTACAGCTGATGGAATCCGAACCACATTGTGACGAGAAATGAATTTCTATCACCAGAAATAAATTCCTCTAATTCTTCATTGGCCGGTCGGAGAGTTGAACGCTGGGCCAACAGCGTGATAGCTGAGAGCTCTACCCACCCCTCCAATGAAGAAGCAAACTCGGTATATAAAATGTATTTAATGGAATCCATGCTACGTTGTGTTATTATTATTATTATTATTATTATTATTATTATTATTATTATTATTATTATTATTATTATTATTTAATTGAACTACTCTCTGTAGCATAAAATTGCCTTCGCTTCACCTTATAATGACATTGCGACTATCGGGAAATCTTTATTATCTTCAATATCTTTACATGTTATATGCAGAACTTTACGCTTGAGTGGGTGAGTGAACAAGAGAATATGTTCATGGGAACACCCAGCATCAAATAAACGTTATATAACAAGTCAATATTGTTCTTAATGTTTTGAGATTTCACCGAGCAATATTCCAAAACTAATGGGAAAATATCTCCTGATGGAAAAGCCACACCTTTTTCACTGGAACGACAAATAAAGGAATAAATCGATATATTTATGAAACGAGGGCAGAGACTGTTACAAACTCCTCCTTTTGTTTATTCAGTATTAAATGTGTGACTGACTTCGGCTGAAATTATATCAAAACAAAAGCTTGTTTTGGCTGGAAGGCAGTGCTGGTATTTAAAGAGACCTCGCTAGAATTTCGGTGCTTCTCAAACGTATGTTTTCTAGACCACTCAGATCACAAGAGACTTTGGTCAAACAATATTTTTATGAAGAAAACATTTTAGTAAGTGACGCTCATTGCTTTAATTTAGTATTTTAGCGAATGAAGAAAACATTGATAAGTGTAGCATTTATCTCCGTAGATTCAGTACATAAAAATGAACCAGTGCCTAAAAAAATATCGTCAGTTTTGGTAATTATCGCAAGATTTCAAATCCGAATAAAACAATCGACAAAATTTAACTAAATGTTGTTATACGACGCCCTCTCTAATCTAGTGTATAATAAATACATATATCATTATTAATTTACCATCAATTAAATATAAGGAGGCCACAATGCCGCGAAATCCAGTGTCAATTTAAAAGTGTTGAAGTTTAGAAGTTAAAGTTAGGACTTAACTTCACAATCATATTATCGGTTTAGAACACAAGGCTAAGAATGACATGAAGTTAAGAGCCGAATACGAAATGAGGTCCACAAAGAGGGGAAAGATAGAATGCAATTAATTACAAACGAAGAGAGAGAGAGATGACGTCAGAATTATGTATATTTATGCGAATGTACTTACCTCTCAGCCACGACTGCGAAGGCTCAGCTGAAATGTCATTTATTTCAACTTAATTCAGTAAATATATTTCTTCTGAGATATTTGGGAGTGTAATTTTGTTAATATATTTCTTATGAAAAATTGCGGAGTTTCATTCAGTAAATATATTTCTAATGAAGTATTAGGGAGTGTAATTCAGTAAGTATATTTATAATGAAATATCAAGGACTGTAATTCAGTAGATATAGTTCTAATGAAATGTTTGGTAGAGTAAATCAGTAAATTTATTTCTAATGAAGTATTATAGAGTGCAATTCAGTAAATCTATTTCTAATGAAGTAATAGATTGGGTAATTCAGTAGATATATTTCTAATGAAATATAAAGGAGATTAATTCAGTAAACTTATTGCTTATGAAGCATTAGATTGCGTAACTCAGTCAATTTGTTTCTAAAGAAGTATTAGTGGGTGTCACTCTGTGGATGCATTTCTAATGAAATATTAAGGAATTTAACCAACGACGACACATCTCATTCCTCTGAGCGAAAATGATTGAAGACTCTAAATATTTAATCGGATAATGAAGTCGTCAGTCATCGGAGAGCTAAGCGGATAATGAAATGAATTCGTCACGCCTTCCTAAGTCGCTGATAAAATATTTAAAGTCATAAAATATATGAATGGCATTGAAAGAAGAAAGAAAGCGAAAAATATCCGATTTTGTAAACCTAGATATTCCAAAATTAGAAAATAAAAGTTATTCCGTGGATATTGTAGGAGGATCGTACTGCTATGCATATTTATAACTCGTATTTTTAATGCCGTATGTCTTTTATTTGCATTTTTAAAAAGGGAAAATAAAAGTTATTTCCGTAGGAGCTTCTTACACTTCCTGATATTGATAACTAGGTATTTCTAGCAACAAATATCTTTTTTTTATGTATCATTTCTTTAATAAGAATTGTATAATGAAGAATTATCACTTCATATGCTCATGTTTCAAGTCCATATTTTAGTTCTTGGGCAGATGATGAAAGTGATTTCGTGAATATACTTTTGAAAGAGAGGCGGTGGACAGAAGGTGAATGAATATCTCCTGACGATATCGTTGAAGCTATCCATGATTGGCGGAAGCTCACTCTGCTCATCACCCGTTGGGTCCTGTCGAAAGCCATCGGGCAGCCAGAAGCAAGATAGAAACTTCAGTGATATCGGCTGCAGATATTTAACGGTTCTTCAAAAAAAAAAAAAAAAAACAGAATAAATAAATAAATAAATTTAAAGTAAGTTCGAATACAGGTAATGTACAAAGAAATTTAATGAAATCAAAGTCCTTCAAAGAAGGCATCACAGATAATATAAAAATAAATCTTAAAGACTCAGAAGAAGGTGATATATTTCTCAACAGTCTGATATAGAAAATATTCAAGAAATTACCACAAATGGCTTGCTGGAGACGTAAAACTATATTCGTTCTTCTATAAGTAAGCTAGGAAACAGCATGCTCAGCTATAAATAAAAGCGATAAATCTATACTATTTAGTTATATTCACATGTAAATAAATTCCCATTGACTTTAACTCTTCTTTATAAAGGAACCAAGGGAAAAGAAACACAAATCTTTGAACCTAAAACACTGAGTGAAAATAAAAATTCGTGAAATAAATGATTACGTGAAAATAAATTCAAGAAGATAAGGAAAATGTACATTGCACCAAAAATGGTTCTGAAATGGGGTGGGGGATTGGGGGGCCTCTTTATGCCAGCCATATTGAATGACGCCTCACTTCACATAAATCAATATGAATAAGTCGGACGGGAAAACCTTTCATGTACTTCTCTCGTTATGCAAATGAATTAGTAGGAATTTGATGAAAGGACAATGGAAGGGAGGGAAAATTAATGCAAGCAGAAAATGAAAATGTAAATTCAGCTGAACGATTCTACAAAGTTGATAAGCGGTACAGGACTTCGAGTGTTCAAGTGGCGATTATGTTTATGTTGCTAAATTATCTAAATACATTTTCTTTTTACGTGGAGATCGACGAAGGGAGAAGCAGAAGTTCTTGTAATACTTAGACGGGAAAAAATAACAAACATTTCTGTGTGAATTTGTTTCAGCATGGTAAACACAAATATATAATAATTTCGAAAGAGGTTACTTGAAAGGTGGGAGGTAAACAAGCACCAAGAATGAGAGAGAGAGAGAGAGAGAGAGAGAGAGAGAGAGAGAGAGAGAGAGAGAGAGAGAGAGAGGGCTAACAGCTTAGTAGCAGAAGAAAAAAGAGCAGTAAATGGGGAAGGGTTCGTCGATCGAAGTCATCGATCAAAGATGGGAAGAATATCTATCGGATAGGGTGATTGTAGAACTTGCAAGAAAATGATTTTATACTTTAAATTTCATCACTTTCTAGGCTTCCTACTGAATAATTTCCTTCGTTAATCAATTAATTACCTTTCAGGCATAACCTGAAAATTATAGTTTAGTAAGTTTCACGTGAGAAACATCCTTAAGAAAATTCATTCTAAATGTTCGTGAAACTTGTAAACAGTAATACTCTTGTATATAAAAACTCGCCTTATGAGATCAATCTTTCTTTGGGTACTTTTAAAGACAACATAATTTCAGATTAAAACATTATGGCAACAAATATCAAAAACATACCGCA
>NC_089795.1:45100491-45105491 GCF_040412425.1 Macrobrachium rosenbergii
AATTTTCCTGTAAAGTTCTTGGAAGATTCTCGTACTGGGCTGTACTACATTATAACAGCTCCAAGGAAGAAAGGGATTTGTTAAGTTAAAGGGTCACAAGGAGACCCGACAGCTGAGGGTGGAGGAGTACTTGTAAACCTTACGGCACTCATATCCAAGCTAACATATTTACCAAAAGAAAAGAGAGAGAGAGAGAGAGAGAGAAGATAACGAAAGTGTTTCCATTTATTCCCTGTTTGAACTCAGTTGCCATATTACAAATTAGAAGATTAATAAAATGCATAGGGCAGCATCATTATAATTTTTTTTATGTTAACAAAATGACTCAAAAAATATATAAAACATTGAATGTGACCTAATCGTTTTGCACGCATTATGGTATTGGAGGTTCATTTACAATACGCAGTTAAATGCGTCCTTTATAAAATGCCAGATTTCGGGAAAAATGTTGATATTGAGAGGTTGAAATGCTGATGTAGAATTCATCGTTACTTTTAAAATTGTCAAATAGTTATGAATATTTTTTCATTATTAAATTTGCGAGAACCTACTTACCATTTACCACCCAAATGTGTGCAGTTTTCCTGATACTTATTAACTGGCAACATTATATATATATATATATATATATATATATATATATATATATATATATATATATATATATATATATATATATATATATAATATATATATATATATATTGATATATATTAACTCCATGCCCTTATATCCATAACTACTAGGGAACTAATCACTGTTAAGGTCAGCATAGGCACAACTGAGTCTTCAGAAATGTGTCTAAGTTTTTTTTTTCCCGCTGTCGGGATCGATTTCAGGATTAAGGGGTTTTCGTTTCTTCTTCTTCTTCTTCTTCTTCTTCTTCTTCTTCTTCTCTTCTTCTTCTTCTTCTTCTTCTTCTTCTTTATACACGATCAAATGATTATACAATAAAGTAAATTCAAAGCCTAATTCTAACTGCAGTAGTCAGATTCATTCTGAATTATGACTGCAACCTAAACCACAACTAAATCATTGTAATAGGAGAACCAGCCGTGCATGACATGCCAACGAATTTACCTCAGCGTAACGCAAATGGACCTTCGACTTTCCCCTGTTGTCGCAACAGAGTAAAAATCTATTTTAGTTTCCTCGACAAAAAGGCAAGCGCAAATTTGCATTCCTTTCCTGCTCTCGTGCCGGGTCTATCCCGCACTACTTTGGATCTTTTCCACCCACACGTGAAATATGATATACTTGAAGGAGCTTTTAAAAGTGGACTCTGGCGCATGCAAAAGAAAATCTGTAGGGATTTGAAACCAAGGAAAACTCTTGCGTGTGTGTGATTTTTTTTTTTTTTTTTGCAAGGACGTCCCCGAGATTGCGAAGATGAAAGAAACCCAACGGTTGGAGGCTGAGTCTCTCTCTCTCTCTCTCTCTCTCTCTCTCTCTCTCTCTCTCTCTCTCTCTCTCTCTCTCTCTCTCTTGTTAGGTGGAAGAATGTGAAATACATTCCTAGATTTTGGAAAGAAATTAACACAGAAAAATAGTTCATGTGATTAAAGAAGTGTTTTTAATTCAGCATTTTTAAACATTAACATAATCATAAGTACATATTACAAGCAAAATTAGACAAGAATAGTTATAGAAATTCATGCAAAAGAGAGGGAGAGAGAGAAATTCATAAAGACGGCCAGATAGAAATGGTGAAATTCATACTTCAACAGCTTACCCGCACTTCCAAATGAAAGGTGCCGTAGCGTAAAATGATCTGTTGAAAAAAAATACGAGCGGAATATGAAAGAATTACTTTTGCATTATTTTCCTCTCCTGCCCTTGAATGGCGAATTAAACTAGTACTGGTGAATGAAATCTTCTTCTTCTTCTTTTAACGTGCTTTTCCCCATTTTTTTTTGTATGGTGTAAGCACGATGCCTTCTTTTGAAGGGCTTTGATTTGGCTTTGGGGTAGACTATTGAGTTGATATTTTTATTACAAGAGAATATACAATATGTAATATCTCCGGCTTCTGAATTAACGATATATATCGGAGTAATACTTTACTAAAAGCTAAAGAATTAAGTGACAGTTAATCTCGTTTATATTTATATTATTTTTTTGAATATCAAGATTACTGGTATTTGATCAGTGAAACGAAGCAACACTGAGTCTGTTCATTTGTTGGATGGGTACATAAGCTACAGTTGTGTATAAAATATGAACAGGAAAACCTTTGAAGAATAATTAAACATTTCTGAAAACTTCACACCCATTTTACCCAATGTGAAATCAACCGACTTTGGCCCTAGCGTAAATCTATTAACACACCTAAATATATATTTTGATTCCATCAACGTGGCATTTATATTCACAAACATGAAGCTGCAAATTTCGTTTAATATACATTCGCTCAACCTCGGAAATAATACCGAAGGGTAATTTTAATTGTTAAGTGGTTCTAGACAACCCAGTGGTAGCGTACTCTGCACTGAATCGTAGGTTGTCGCTGTCGGTGGATCGAATCCGCCAGGTGACGAAACACTTTTCAGTTACAGTTCTCCTTAGGTATTATTTCCGAGGTAGAGAGAATTGGATATTAAGCGACATTTGTAGGCTGAATGTTTATAAATTTAAATGTTTGTGTCTGTGGAAGTATGGGCATGGCGCTAGATATTTCACCCAAAAGTCAGTCCATAGAATGGAGGGCTAGAGCATTCTTGAGAGACGTCTCTTCCCCATCTTTACAAGACCTGAGTATGAATAAATGGATTGATAGTCGCTGCTTAAAAATAGAAAAACAAGGAAAAAAATAAAAATGCTACTGAGCTAATTATGCTGTTTTCTCAGCACACGCTATGCTGTAGATTCGCTTTTAAGTCATATCCAGATCTGCAATATCACTTAATTAATGTGCTTTCAAAAGTGTAAGCTATTGCTTTCCTTGGCGAACCAAGGAATTACTCTTAGTCCTAATCTCCATACAGTAATAGATATATTTTGTTTCCTTCACTGTAGTGCTGTAGAACAGTATTCTGGCAGTAATAATGATGCTGATTCTTGTTATGCGTTTTTGGCCCTGGTTCTACTGACTTAGCTGTATTTATATAAGTTCGATATTTTGGAATTCCGTTCAGGAATATAAATTAAGGGAAGAGCTTCCATTTAGCATGCGTAACTACTAATAAAAAAAACAAAAGACGGGTCGAAGAAAGCGTCGCATCATGATTAAAATTTTCTCTCCAAGATTCAAACGAAGCTTTTTCCAGAGAATTCCCGTCGCAGGAAAACTTTCAATAAAAAGTGCTGGAATCAGCAGTAACACTGAAACTCCAAAAACACCAAATAAGCTTTATCTTCCAAGTTTGAGACTGTGGAATAAAAATGCTTCGAAGGAACTTGCCCCAGTTAATTCGCGACCTGAATTTACAACGTCAGGACAAATTAGTTCAGCGACTGGGTCTGTTGTAGGAAATGTAGTCGAGATTGTGCGAGTCAGGTCGGGGATCTATGGCTGACTATATAATTTAATTAGGAGCATCAGATTAAACTCGATACATCCACCCATCTCTCTCTCTCTCTCTCTCTCTCTCTCTCTCTCTCTCTCTCTCTCTCTCTCTCTCTCTTATCAGTTATTCGAACTAGCATATAATTATAAAATGTATTATGTCGTCCTCATTTTTTTAAACATTTATTTATATAATTGTTTTATTTCTAAGTGGTCAAGTTAACATAACTAAATAGTTATGTTAACATAATGAATGGGTTATGTCAGCATAACAGAAGGGTTATGGTGGCATAATATAAAATGTTATGTTAGCATAACATGAAAAGTTATGTTAGCATAACTAAATGGTAATGCTAGCATAACAAAATGGTTATGTTAGCATAACTGAAGGGTTATGTTAATATAACATAAAAAGTTATGCCAGCATAACTGCAGGGTTATGGTAGCATGAATGAAAGGTTAATGTTAGCATAACTAAAGGGTTATGTTATGTCACCATACCTAAAGGGTCATTTTAGCATAACGAAAGGGTTATGTTAGCATAGCATAAAAAGTTTGTTAGTATAACTAAAATGTTATGTTAGCATAATTAAAGGGTAATATTAGCATAGCTAAAGGCTTATGTTAGCTTAACTAAGGGGTTATGTTAATATAAATAAAGGCTTATATTAGCGCAACGGGAAGGTTATGCTAGCATAACCGGAGGGTTATGTTGGCATAACTGAAGGGTTATGTTATCATAACTAAAGGGTTATATTACTGTAACTAAAGGGTTATGTTAACATAACATAAAATGTCATGTTAACTTCACATAAAACTGAAGAACATCTCCAAAAATAAAGTCTCGTTGCCTCGAGGTGAAACGTATATCATAGCAGAGAACCTAATTGGTCTATATAAATATCTCCCAAACGTTTTATGTGCACAAAAATAAACGGGCTCTTGTTCCAAACTCATTCGAAGTTTTGACGAAGGGGAACTGGAAGAAATGAGTCTCGTAAATTCATTGAATTCTTTGGAACTAATCAAAACTTTGTATTTGCCGGAATCCGGCAAAAATTGCTTATAAAAGGAAGGTAATCATGTTTTATAATGAGGGATGGAGGCTGTAAAAAACTTTCTAAAAAACTATTGTTGTTTCTGTAAAGAGAGACACATACTCAAGCTTTGGGAAGTGGAAAGGATTAGGATATATATCGGGATTAGATAATGATCTTGGTTTAGTTTAATTAAGAGATTTAATAATTTTCATTCATTTCTTTTTCACTTATGAGAGTGTGTATGTGTGTGCGCGCGCGTGTGTGTGTGTATGTGTGTGTGCGTGTATATATGTGTGACATGACCCCACTGCAAAAAAACATGATCCAATAATCAGCAAGTAGTTAAGAAGAAAACCTGAGTTAAAAATCTGCCTGTCAGTCATCTGAGATTTTGTTTAGCCGAGGTAGCACGGAATCATTTTTTGGGGCTTCCTATTTACTTACTACGCTTGTAT
>NC_089795.1:45107991-45117991 GCF_040412425.1 Macrobrachium rosenbergii
GTGATGAGTGAATGCGAGTGAGTAGCTGAGTCTGTAAGCGTGAGTGTGTAAGTGATGAGTGGTTGAATGTGTGTGTGTGTGGCCGAGCGAATGACTGAGCCTATGAGAGTGAGTGTGTGTGTGTGTGATGGGTGAGTGAGTGTGTGTGACTGAGTGACTGAGTGTAAGTGAGTGAGTGACTGTGTCTGTAAGCGTGAGTGAGTCAGTGATGACGGCGTGAGTGAATGATAAGCTAACAAATGTGAGTGACTGACTGAGTCTGGTAGCCGTGAGTGTGTGAGTACGACCACATTCGAATAAAAATGGAAAAATTCGAAAGAAAATCACAAATCTTCCCCAGTTTTCCTTCCCATAAAAACATTGAAATGAGAGGAGGCACAATTGCCTTTCATATTAATTCTTCGTAAGCCACGAAAGGAAATGACTTTAGCCCAAGAAACTCCTCTGTAATAACAGCAGAATGTTAATTAAAATGAGAATATTGCGTGTGGGACGCTTACCTTGTAATACCAGATGATAAGAGGGTCAGTACTTTGCAATTTGTACTTACGTAACCCAGAGTTGATTCCAGTTGTCATTAACATCAGTAATTTCATCGATTTGTTTTCATGCTTAGTGATGTGGACGAAAAGGTTAAATAATGATATAGAGCAACTAATCGAGATGAATCTCTCTCTCTCTCTCTCTCTCTCTCTCTCTCTCTCTCTCTCTCTCTCTCTCTCTGAATTCATTGATTTTCTTTATCTATTTATTCTTTTTATATAAGGAAAACGGCTGGCAATGAATATAGCTGTTCAAGGTTGAACAGTTATATATCATTTTTACTTCTGTGAATTCACATTCAGATTCTGATTAATTCATTTTCCCTGGTATATATGATTATTCGTGATCTCTCCCAACGACATAATTCAATTGAATTCGGTACAACATCCTCAGAATTCATTAATAAAACGCCCTCGATACTATAAAACAATTGCTGGATTTGGGCTCGGTTCGAGTGAAATGGCCTTTTGATGTCGGATCACAGATTCAAGGGAAACAAAATGAATTGACATCTACGCAAACAATATCAAGGATTCAATCTGACAGTATGGTGATATACAACAGAATTCCCTTTCATGTTCTTTGTTTGAATTATGATTAGAATTTCATTCAGATCTGAAAATGTTTCAAGGCACATGCCATTCGCTGAAATTGATTTATAGACCTTTTCTTTATTATCTTTTGGCATATAATGAAACACACTACATACACACACACACACACACACACACACACACACACATATATATATATATATATATATATATATATATATATATATATATATATATATATATATATATATATATATATATATATATATATATATATATATATATATATATATATAGAGAGAGAGAGAGAGAGAGAGAGAGAGAGAGAGAGAGATGTATGATGTTACCTGAGAGAGAGAATCAAAATATACGAATGAAATTTCAAGCTAAAAAATTATTACACGGTATTCACCGAGGTCACTGCCTCATGGAATACGTTTTATTATGAGTGAAGAAGCCTTTGGTTTGCATCTCATCCCGTTGCTCTCTGACTGGTTATTCCCAACGTCTATTGGGGATTTTGCGTCTGTCTGTCTGTTTGTCTGTCTGTCTGTCTGTCTGTCTGTGAAATGCGAAACAGCAGCAACGGGATGTGAAATTGGAATCCGCCGGGAGGAAGAGAAGTCCCAGAATGATTTGAACCGAAGGAAAACTTTCAGGTTTTCTTAAGGCAGCTCCGAAATTGACGAGATGAAAAGGAGTTAACGGGTGGAAACCGAAATTTATCTCTCTCTCTCTCTCTCTCTCTCTCTCTCTCTCTCTCTCTCTCTCTCTCTCTCTCTCTCTCATCGCCTTAATCTTTCCCTCACACTCACACACACACACACACACACACACTTTCAAACAACGTGAAAAGAAATTAATGAGATTTTTTTATTTCGTGTAGGAGAAATTATGCTAATTATATTATATCTTAATGATATTAAAGAGATATTTCACGCGGATGTAATTTGCTGTATTTTTAAGGAATATTTATCACTGATAGATTTAGACACTTCCAATCACGCGTAATTCCTTAAAAACTCTCACAAGTTTATGGGAGTGCTATTATTTGTATGTGTAGGTCTACTTTTTTTTTATTTCTTTATAATTATTAAAAACATAATTCCTCTAATCTTTTTTGGATGTTGTTGTACGAGTCTTCTTATCTGCATAATAATAAACAAAAGCACTGTAGTTAATATAATCTACAAACTATTATTTATATCTAGCGGAAGGTAGTTTTATTCGTTTTAGCAACGAGAATTTATTACAAAAAACTTGTAGTAACTGTAAGCATGCAAATGGTACTTATCCATACAATGCGTAGTCGGTGGCACCATCTCTGCTAGTTCATTGTGCAATGGTTATGGGGCAAACGACGCTCGTAAGTGTACTTGAGTATATTTAAGTGCTGACATATTGTGGTTGAAGCAGACATCGCCATTCGGTAGCTTTGTCAAACACAAGCAATTTATAACGAAGAATAGAAACCAATCCCATGACATTTCATTCCCCTCAGACCCGAGAGACTTTCATTAAACTCTCCTGAGTCTTATATGGGGAAAGTCTTTTAAGTCCATTCTGGATAGATAGTAACACCCAAGGATCTCGGCCTTCACTCACAGTCGAGGAAGACGCTATAAACAGCAGGTTATATACAGTATAACCTCTATGGCTTGCTATAAACACGCTCTGTTGCCTATCCTGTCTCTCTCTCTCTCTCTGCTAGACGACCCGAGAGGGAAAGGGACGACCAGCGACCTGCCATTGACTTCAGCGAAACATGTCATAAACGCCTGTCGGCAACTTATCGCCTATACATCACCAACATGGTGAATGCAAGTCAACAACTTATTGTGAACCTTTAATTCGATTCCCCAGCATTTGCCGTAGATTCGTTCTCCATTCACTGGTGTTGACTTGTTTTCAACTTGTCTGTGATATCTGTATATGCGATCAGTTTCCGACGTGTTTATATGTGTTACTGCAGTGTGGACTCACTCTTATAAGAATCACCACTGGTCGCCAAATTGATCTTTAATATTTACTATCAGCTCTGGGGATACTCTGCACTTGCGATCAGCTCTCCAGTTTGATGCGCTAATAACATGGAATCACTAGAAAGAGTCATGAATGGATTTTTCAAATCGGTTCATGACTAGATATTTTGATGTCCCCAGTTTCAGTGTCCTTGAAGGTGTCTGTAACGTACAGTCAGTGAAAAAGCATGGAGATGAATGGTACTAAAATTGTATGCCGAAATGGTTTTTTTAGACAGAATTTATAGCTATGTTCCAAATTTAGACTTGAACAGATCATATAACAATGCTTATATTTTATAGTTAATTGTACTTTGAAACTTAACAGAGCAGGTCTAGTGCACCTAGTCTCTGTTTCTTCTTTCCACAAATGTATTACAGTGAACATAATTGGTGTTGTGTAAGAGAGATGAGGGGTGTTGGATGAGAAAAAGGAATTATCATTAATTATTCTAATTATATTTACTTTCATGTATTTACAATTGTGATTCCTTACATAAATTTCAATGAGAGCAAACAAAACCATTAAGTTGTTAAAACAAATCAAGACACGTTTTTCTGTTGAATATCCTTTCCGTAATAAATGCGAAAAATAGGTGGTTGATGTAAAGAAAAATAAATAAATAAACAAATTTCTCATACACAGCTGTCAGTCCACTGTCATCTCTTTGGTTTACGTGAACATTGCATTGCAGCCTGAATGCAAAAGATTTTCCTCTGATCTCGGCAGCGTATCTGAGTAACTCTTCCCGAGCTTTGCCTTGTATCTGAGTATTGATTCTGTTGTCACCATCAAACTTTTTGCGTGACGGTTCTCTCATTTCACAGCGCACATTGATGCCATCACGGTGTTTTTCCTCAGATTCTAGGTCAAATAATTCACATGATCATTCTTCTTTTTCTTGATCAAACAGTGCTCTGGAAATTTCTTCATTATCCAGGATCAACAGCTCGGTAATTTTTCTTCTCTCTCCAGAGTTAAACAAAGGGTTTTTATTTCTCTTATTTACTTTCTCCCGTCTTTCGTTCAGGCGAGAGTTCCACTTAAAACTCTCGATGGTTTACAGAGGAACAGAAGTGGCTGTGTAGACACTACATTTAACTCAAACAGTATTTGTCAACATTTTTCTTCTTCAGCCTGTGGTGTACTTGGTTTTATTGATACATCTATTATTCCACTGGATTATTCTTTCCATAGACATGTGTTTTATTTTCTCTTATGACTATAAATACTAAACGTTAAAACATAAATTTAGAATTGAAGACATTTTTGAAATGTAATTTTTCATTCAGAAATCTATTTTCCATACAGATGTCAAGGTAACAACAAAAAAATGCCTTTAATAAAGTTGAATGATTTTCAGAGATCTATATCATTTTATTTAATTTAGAAAATTTTGAAATGAAGCTTACTACATAATGAAACTTTTAAGTTTTCTCTTATAGCTTCGCAATCTTATGATAGTTCACTGAAGATTATAAATTCAGTGTGAACAAGGGGCAGGAAGGAATAGTAAATAAACTTGTCAATAGTTAAGGAAACTTATGTGCTGTATTACATATACGTGTGTATGAGCTTTTGGTATAAAGTATCTTACACGTACACACACGGACACACATACACACATAAATAAACACACACACATATATATATATATATATATATATATATATATATATATATATATATATATATATATATGTATATATATATATATATATATATATATATATATATATGTAATAAATAAATAAATAAATATATATATATATATATTGTATATATGTCCGTGTGTGTGTGTCTGTGTCAGTACGTGCGTACCCTTTGGAATATACTCTACGACACCCACCAGGATTTATAACAAATCTCTTAAAAAGAAACATTTAGGAAACCAGACAGACAGACAGACAGAGCATGTTAATAACCAGTGCCTTGTAACAAGAAAACCCCTTCGAACCCTTATTAAAAAGTACATCGTTAGTATTAAGAATACAGTTGGCTTTAAAGGCCGTAAGCGATGAGAATCACCAGTTAAGCACCAATATACCTTTACAATAAAAATGTTTCATTCCAGAAACTACATGGCCGATGACGCAGCAAAAGAATGTAAAAGTCATTTTCACTGTCGAGCAAAGGACAAGGCACCAGTGCAGCAGACTCATGACAACAGAGGGATTGCAAAACAGAGCAAAATATTATGATGAAAACGTCAGGTGCCATTTCTCTTGGGCACACGGAGAAGAACAATAAATGCGAACATTTCAACAGAGGACATTTTCCAAAAGGTAAAAGGAGAAAGATTTAGTGAGACGAGCAAATGTAAAGCTTATTAAGAAGAATTCGTAAATTTGTTCTCTTGTTTGCTGATGCAAAGTCGATCGTTGGATTGAGGTATTTCAAAATACTGTGTGTGTATATGTATATATATATATATATATATATATGTATATATATATATATATATATATATATATATATATATGTGTGTATTATTATTGTGTGTATTATAATGTATGTATATACATACATACATATATATATATATATATATATATATATATATATATATATATATATATATATATATATATGCTATATATATATATCTCGTGCAATTGGAGATTCGTAACTTCAAGCAGTTGCAAGTGCAGCACTTACCTAATACACTATTTCTCTTACTTGTTTAGCTATTTTACTATATTTAATAAATTGAAGTATTTTTACTTTTTAAGAAGTGAGATCTCTACTTTCTGTATTTCCCTTTACCTCCTCTTACTTCTTCCTAATAATGAACACCATATTCTTTGGAAGCTTGAATTTCAAGTCAATGGCCCTTGTGGGCTTGTTTCATATGAATAGGTTTTATCTTCTGAATAATATATATATATATATATATATATATATATATATATATATATATATATATATATATATATATATATATATATACAACACTGTTATATATCGTAAAATACCAGTGGCAAAATTGAAATGACAAATGAAGAATGAAAGCATGGATGAAACAGATCGTCCCATAATGAAAATTATTTATCACTTTTTTTCCCGTAAACAATTAGGTAATTCTTAAGTAAATGCTTAAATCCTGGAGTAAAATGTCTCTAGATTAGAAAATTTAGAGACATTTTATCACTAATACGGAGGAAGAAACCAATATAAGGGCAAAGACAAACAAGAAATTTGAGTCAGTAACTTATATTAGTCTTTGATAAAAAAATTAACAGTTAATATGCATTCGGAATGAACGAAGGTGTTGGATCTTAATCATTTAGATTTAAGAAAGGGCAACAGAATTACTAAGGGTATTTCAGATCCTGTGGGTGAAGGTGCCTGAGTGTATGCATTTACTTACACGTGCATATGTTCCCGAGAGTGGAATGGTCTTTCGTAAGTTGCTAAGGAAGAGTATTATGGACTGAAACAAAAGTACGTTTAAATTCTTGTCTGGCTTAATGTTCATTTGATTTTGTCCATAAGAAAATTCAGTTTACTTTGAATCATATTTTCAGTTGCCAGGATATTACATTGTTCACAGTAAATTGATTTTTTTCCGCTCTTCGTAATGGGAAGAGCAATTCATTTGACTCAACTTTTTATGGTAAAAGAAAGTAAACATTAAAGATTTATTATAATTAGAAAAAATTAATTAATTTTATACCGCATCCCTTTTAGAAATATTTTCACTTTTTCCTAATAACAAAAACAGTTAATGAAACATTATAATATACAATCAGTTGGCTCTGATTAATATAGGACTTAATTAGCCATGCCAATTGTTTCATATTTCAATGAATGGACAGGATAGGGTTCTTTTAATTATACAGAGAACATATCACGTTAATATGCTCTTGCAATCCTAATAAATTACCGTGAACTGTGTTATTGATCTCATATTACGTATTCAGACCTAACATATAGTTTGTCCGTTAATGTGAGATATCACTTTAGCCCTTTATAAACCAACACGTTATTTTTACATTAGTCTAACATTGCTGTCAACATACTAGTTTGGAAAGAATCCTAGCACTGAAGTCACATATAATTAAACGTCACTTTACGTAACACGATTGTTTTTTGCATGAAGCATTATGCCAATATCATTTTCATTATTTCCGATAATAATTTCCTTGCGAGAAATCTACGGGCTCGCAGAGG
Source organism: Macrobrachium rosenbergii (assembly GCF_040412425.1). NCBI lineage: Eukaryota > Metazoa > Arthropoda > Malacostraca > Decapoda > Palaemonidae > Macrobrachium > Macrobrachium rosenbergii. The sequence continues at coordinate 45,115,284 of NC_089795.1, forward strand.
GGAAATAAGAACTAGAACTATTGACTGGATCTAACCAGATTTTCGTGTGATGTACAAGGTACACATTCCCTCAGAATTTCATTACGAAAACGACCTTATCGGCTGTACAACGCCTGTCGAGTCGACCTGAGTCGACCTCTGGTTATCTCGACCCTCTTATTTACCTGGATGCAGACTTAGTCCAAGATGCCGACAAGTGATGGAATTTTGACCGAGAGGAAAGGTAAATAGCGATTTCATTTTAAATAAGTAAAGAAGACTATTCCCTTTCCGTCTACCTGTCAATAACAGATCAGTATCGATCTGCCAAACTTAAAAGAAAACTAATATCTCCACGCTGAAGAGGGATCATGACGATCTCAAACTGTCTGTGCTTCTGAATATACTTGTCCTCCATTTGTTGTTTTTTTTCTGTCTGCCTGTGTCTAGGTGACGCCAGATTATCTTTTGGAGGACTTCCTTTTAAATTTAATTATGCTAGACTTGCAAATCGTTTTATCTCTCTGCCATATTTGAGCTTGCTTTGTTTTTATTAGGGGAAGAAAATATAAGTGAATATTTCAAAGTCTAATTGCTACTACGTCTCATGAGCCATAGAACAGATTCCAAGAGTGTACTAATTACTGATAGTTATTGTTTAAGGAGAATTTTCGCAAAGGATATGTTATGAGGAGTGGTAATTCTGTTGGAGCCAGGAAACTGACCAACCAATCGCTACTTAATTAATATCTTTACGTTTTGACATAAAAACGTCATAAGCACTTTACGTTTTGACATAAAAACGTCATAAGCAGTATCTAATAAAAAGAAATCTTTCCAGGACTATTAATTACTAAGAGATGCCTTTCATTATCCCTCTAAAAAAGTGATTCAGGCCGGTAGAAATAAATCAAAGAGAGATTAAAAAACAAGACATGATATAAAATTATTAGATGACGTTTAATACGCAAAGGAATTACATAACTGCTTGGCTCGGTCATCCCCATACAGACTTACAGACAGAAAAACTAAGTTAATGTAAATTTACATCAGGACTTTCTCCCAGCGGTGAGGTTGAACAAAAGGGCCAACGCTTCCAACGCCCCTACAGTTCATATTCAGATATTGTGTGAATAATAAATTCATACACATAATACCAAAGTAACGTTTACATTTTCACATTCTTCAACAGTCATGAAATGCAGAAATTTAAGGACATTCATAGATGAAAATGAAATTCTTCCTATTTTTCTTTGTTCTAAATTTCATTTTCCTCATAAATCTAATTAACTCTTTAGAGAGAACACGAGATAATTCGTATCCTTTGGCATGCTTCTAACATAAGAAAGTTAAATGTATATCAAGTTAAACTTTGCCTCTCTTGTGTGTGTGTGCCCATGTTATTAGTGCTTACATACTGCCAGATAGAACATATTTCATGTTCTTTCAGTTTATAGTTCAGTTTATTCAGGTAACGTTTAGTCCTTCATCCGACATAAAACGAATGTGATTTTCATACTTCTTACTTAAACATCCTCTGGCATTTAATTTTGGGACACAGCCTTTCACCCGGGAATTTCTCTTTCCTTATCAAATAATCACAAGCGATTCACGATTCTCTCTCTCTCTCTCTCTCTCTCTCTCTCTCTCTCTCTCTCTCTCTCTCTCTCTCTCTCTCTCTCTCTCTCATTTCAAAAGAATTAAGATTATTTAAAGACAATTTTCTCAGATATATATTGTTACCATTTCCACTTTCACTGGGCAATTCTCTCTCTCTCTCTCTCTCTCTCTCTCTCTCTCTCTCTCTCTCTCTCTCTCTCTCTCTCTCTCTCTCTCTCTCTCTCATTCCAAGAGAAATTAAGATTGTTTTAGACAATTTTCTCAGATACATATATATTGTTACCATTTCCACTTTCACTGGGCAATTCTCTCTCTCTCTCTCTCTCTCTCTCTCTCTCTCTCTCTCTCTCTCTCTCTCTCTCTCTCTCCTCTCAAACACCGTAGGTAATGCTCCTTGAAGGTGGCAGTTCACGCTACGACGAAAGACAGGAGAGGCCTCTTCATTTCTTACTCTTTCCTTGTAACTTACACCTTTGGCAATGGTTGGCTGTGAAACATAAAGAGGGAGTCCTCTCTCTCTCTCTCTCTCTCTCTCTCTCTCTCTCTCTCTCTCTCTCTCTCTCTCTCTCTCTCTCTCTCTCTTATTCCAAGAAGAATTTAGGAGTATTTTATAAACTTTTCCAAAAAAAAAATAAATATTATTTATAATTTCACCTTCACACGGCCTATATATTCTCTCTCTCTCTCTCTCTCTCTCTCTCTCTCTCTCTCTCTCTCTCTCTCTCTCTCTCTCTCTCTCTCTCTCTCTCTCTCTCACCTATTTCAAATTAGAATGTATTATACACTCTTTTCAGGAATTGTATATTTTCCTTATTTTAATTTTCCCCCGGGAGTCTCTCTCTCTCTCTCTCTCTCTCTCTCTCTGTCCTTATTTACAGTGTCAGAACTGCAAGCAGCCTACAGTACCTTACCCATCTGAATCTTACAGAGGCCTAATTACTGTTCAGCTTTAACTTTGTCCCTTACTATTTTTAGCCTCTCTTTTTGACTCTAATATTCTGCTGTTACTTCTGGATATGTTCTCTATTTTTTGCATATCTCGTTTGATTTCTCTGTTTTTTTTTTTTAATTGCTCTCATATTTATATTCTTGTTCACGGCGTTCGCTTT
>NC_089795.1:45120491-45157861 GCF_040412425.1 Macrobrachium rosenbergii
AGAGAGAGAGAGAGAGAGAGAGAGAGAGAGAGAGAATTGCCAAGTGAAAATAAAAATGGAAATCTTAAACGATGCAATTTGAGGAAAGTGGAAAATATTTTCAAATTTCTCATGAATTGAGAGAGAGAGAGAGAGAGAGAGAGAGAGAGAGAGCAAACGTCAGAAATATTGTAAGACATGATAAACTTGTATAGAGAGACGGAGACAAAGACAAAGATACCAAAATAACCTCAGAGAGAGAGAATAGATCTCGAGGTCCATCAAGGACAGGATCTAAATAAAAGGTTCAGTGATGTCCCACTTGCTTCAAGATCTACTTTTGGATATACTTTGCTGAATTTAGCTATTAGTTTTCTGTAAAAGAAAACTATTGAGTAGGCTTTGTCTGTCCTTCCGAATTTTTGTCCTCACTTTTTTGTCCGCACTTTTTCTGATCTCCTCAGATGTTAAAAACATTCCAAATTGCAGCCCTCTAGCCTTTGTAGTTTTTATTTTACTTTAAGGTTAAAGTTAGCCATGATCGTGTGTCTGGCAACGCTATAGAACAGGCCACCACCGGGCCGTGGCTGAAAGTTTTATGGGCCGCGGCTCGTACAGCATTATACGCTGTGGAGAAAACTCGATTTCGCCGGAGAAACTTCGGCGCCTTTTTACTTGTTAATTTTTGAACTTGGCTTTCATGTTTTTGTGCGGATGTATTCATTCAGCATGTGTATGCTTGTATGTATTTATGCATTCGTTATCATTTATATTTATTTTTAAGAACAAGAAACCTTATTTAATGTTCGAACTTTTTTATACTTGCATAACCGAATGTATTCATCCCACACGTATGTATGTATGTATACTCTTGCAGTTGTTTCCCCAGAAGAATGTGAATTAAAACAAAGTTCCTGCTCAGGACACCTGGAAGCCTTTGTGACTGCATGGGACATTTCTTTCTTCTGAAGTTGTTTCAGTTGACTGAACTGATGCATTGTCAACTCCAGGGTCGGGTTCCTTTAAGCCCTCAGTGGTCTCCCTCGCTGAGCTCGGGAGTTTGTTCCCTGAAGTCCCTGCGAAGGTAATCGTGTGATATATTTTCCTCCCACTCAAGGGAGAGAGAGAGAGAGAGAGAGAGAGAGAGAGAGAGAGAGAGAGAGAGAGAGAGAGAGAGAGCCAGTTTGGGGCTTTGTAGTGGGGAGAGAGCAAATATATCTTGTCCGTTATGGTAATGTAGTTGAAATATTCTAGATTTATGGAAATGTCACGCGAGAAAACAAATGTGCAGCATGCTGGGGTTTCAGCTGACACTTACTTTTTTTCTTTTGTTTTTCATTTATTTCCTTTTGTTTGCGTATGTCAACGTGCTTTTGCATATATTTGTCTCCCTATCAGTGTGTGTATGACATTTTGATTTTTTTCAGGTTTCACTAGCATTTTCCACTCCCCCGGCAAAGGGGCTTGTGAAGATAATTTATCAAAGGAAAATCTATGATTGATCAAATGAATGTATTTAAACAAACTTTGTTCTCAGAAGTGCCACGGAAAACCTAAGTGGAAGTTCCTTTGATAGAGTATATTTACTGAGAAATCATCAGATGCTCTTTTCATTCAAGGATAAAAGATTCACTTTGATTAGATTTTGATATAATATGTTTAATCGAATTTATGTAATAAGATTCTTAAAAATCAATGCTTCTAACATGCAATCGCATTCTCAGATATGAAACCAGTTAACTGAATTATTCAGGGCTATAATATTTTGTAGATGTAAGCCCCATTTATGCTTCAATAGTTGTATTATATTAATTAGTAAATTACTGTTTCCTGCTGAGTATGAGAAAATTTTTATCGATCTGGGCTCAATAAAAAGGGGTGAAGTTGAGAACGAATAATCGACTTTTTTTTTAATAACTAACAAATCACAGCCATTTGTTTGATTTATTTATGAGACCTTATTACACACTGTGAATCGGGTCCTATTATGCCCACAGGAATCCCTGACTCTGGGCACAGCTGCTCGGTATTCGGCCTGTCAGTCGTAAGATGCGTGGCTGGAGTCGGCGGCGGTCTGGAACAGACCTTCATCCTGGAACTGTACGACCCACATACCAAACAGCTGGTCGCCAACACGACCAGTAGGGTGAGGAAGCAAACTACTGCTGCTCCTTTTTCTGTGTGCTGCGGTTCATTTGCTGCATTAGTATTCAGGTACTCTCATTGAAACTCTGAGCCGTTTATCATTATGCATTAGGCTTTCAGTGAATTGGATGTAATAGAAGTATTTGTGGAAGATTATGTAGGCTATTCTGACTGGAACGTAAGTGCAACAGTGACTTCAGGTAACATTGATAGAAAACGAGCAGTAACTAATGAAGTCCTTATACTGTTCCTTATTTATAATGGTATTTATTTCTTTTTCTGATGCTGATTCCAGATTCCAGCGTTTTCGATCATTGGCCTTTGTCCCAGGGCAGTGTTCATGGGCGTCGTGTTTTCGAACAACGCCAAGAGGCGGGGCGGGGCGAGATGGTCAGCCTCCAAGTCTACACCTCAAGGACTTGGAGCACAGGTCAGTGGAAACCTTGCCTTCATCTTCTCTTAAGAACACCGCACATATCGGGTAACCTTTGAGAGTCCTCGCATTATATTGTTTCACATAACTCCCTTCGCAAGGGTATATTTTGGTATATAGCAAAATAAACTAATTCGAAAGCAAGAATACAATCTTGTCGAAACGCGTCAACGAGAGAACAGAAAAGGCAGATAAGCACGTCTGCGTTTTGCCAATACATTAGAGATGAAATCCTCCGTGGCTGAGACTAATGGCGCGGAAATCCGAGATCCTTCGCTACCTCGTTTCCTGTCCTCAGTCCTAATCCTCTCCCTCTTTGTCAGCTCCTTCGTTTAGCTGTTCTTGGTATCCCCATGATCGATGCTCTCTTTCTGTCTCCCTTGTGACAAAGGACAAAAAGTCTGTCTGTTTAACGCGAAAAGGAAACGGAAAATCATAAACGAAAGCCGTGGATTTACTCGCCGGGGTGAGAAATGGGTGGCTCTGTTGGTCAGTTCGTTATTGGGAAGTTTTTTACCTCTTTAGTTTCGACCTGATGGAAAACTCGACTGTGTTTATGCGTCTTTGATGATACATTTATGACGTACAGTATATATATTTAGGAATGAGGGCAGACTTTTATACAGTATTGGTTTAGAAATGTAAGGAAGGATTGGAAATTATTAAATATTTTCCCTTTAGCATACATCACCTGTACCACACTTTAGTTATAGCCCATCTTTTGAGTCCACAATTATATATATATATATATATATATATATATATATATATATATATATATATATATATATATATATATATATATATATATATATATATATGTATATGTGTGAGTGTGTGTTTGCGTATTGATAAAGAGAAACTGAAAGACAGACAGACAGACAGACTCCAGTTCGACGTAAATGACGATTCTTTAAAACCTAATCTTCTTTTGCAATCAGATAACGCCATAAAACCAAACTAATATAAATACTGTATAGGCATCCTAACTTTCTAATGTATTTAAAACATGTCCCGTACGTGCAGGACCCACTTGTATAAGTGGGTCCTGCGTACCATACGTTCTACCACGTCACGTGACCGTTCGTGATGAGAACACCTGGTCTCTTCTCCCCGAAACTTAACGAAAAATTTTCGTAATTAATTTTTTCCTTCTCTGGGAGCTGTTGGGACGCAAAGGAAAATCTCTTCCTCTTGCTAATTAATATTTATTCCTTTTTGGGTTTTAAAATACCTTGCATTGACTAAAATATTCTGTCTAGAATATAAATCAAGATACGCAAATTATATAAAATTCTCTTTTTATTACTCTAAAGTTAAAACTTAATTCATATCTGACTTTTCTTTCTTTTTTTCTACAGCTATTATTTCAGACCATGTTTTCATAAGCTAAGAAGAAATTTTCTCTTTCTCTTACGAAGCCAATGAACACCCGTCTTGCCACCACACCTCACATTTCCTCTCTCAAGATCACCAAATAGCACAGTTTCCCGTCAGTTATTTGCTTTTTTTCCTTTACCACATGACTTTGGAATTCTAAGGGTACAATGCTTAAGACGTTCGCCTCACGAAGAAAGGTCTGGGATTAGATTTCGTAATTTGGGTGAAGAGGTGCAATGCCCAGCACCTTCATCCCATAACCAGGGGCTAACCTTTAAAGGGAAAAGGTTTTTGGTGATATATATATATATATATATATATATATATATATATATATATATATATATATATATATATATATATATATATATATATATATATATATATATATATATATTACTTACTATTACCTGTGTTTGAGTGCTTTTGTTCGTCCGAGTGAACGAATGAATATACATATGAATGTATGTATACATATGACTATTTTCCTGTATGTATTATGAGAGGTACTGCGCAAAGGCTAGTCAAATTCATAACCATACAGGATTCCGTTAAGTATTTAGATTCTCTTTTTTTATAGCTAAAAACAGGTATAAGAGTAAATTAAACTGGAAAGGGAGAAATTAATTTTCATTGTTCCAACTTCCAAGCAATGTCATTCCAAAGATCATTGGAAACTGATATATTTCTGGAACAATATGATTTAAAAGATAAATTTTTTCATTTGACAAGCATTTCAACAAAAATGTCATGGAATATTTGAACAGAAAACTCAAATAGGCCATTGAATAAAGGTTTAATGTCCCTCGTTTTATGAGCATAGCATTAACCCCTTGAAAACATGTACATTTAGCGTTTACTTTCAAATGGAATGCAAATACGAAAATGGTCATACAGATTTAGTTTGCAGTGCCGTTTAGTTTAACAACAGAATATATTTAGATTCTAAATGACTGAAATTTTGGAATACAGCATTTGCTAATTGTAATTAATGGCAAAGAACTTTAACTCGATAACGTCCCCAGTGTTTTATCAACACTTGACACATTTTCCTATTTCTTTTTGTTTATCTCTATATTACCCCTACGTGAAAGTTCTTTAATTTATCGAATATGTATATACATATACATACATACATACATACATACACATACATACATACATACATATATATATATATACATATATATATATATATATATATATATATATATATATATGTATATATGTGTATATATATATATATATATATATGTATGTGTGTGTATCTGTGTGTATGTGTGTGTGTGTGTGTGTGTGTATAAAAATTCTTTTATATATTCAACAATACTGACAGAATTCAGAATTAATAACCGATTCCTGCATTTTTCCCATTTCATAATTTTGAATATATTATTTCAGTATTATAGGTCGCCTTAACTATTTTTGCTGTTATTAATATAATTAGTCAGTCTTAAACCATTTGAGTTTGTGCAAGCATTTAGTTGTTGTAAGTCTTTCCTGACCAACAGAATCCTTTTATGGCACGTTGAAGGAATGAAAACAGTCAGATCATTGTCTGCTTTCTAGCCAAGTTCTGCCCACCTGTATAATCAAGCTAATTATCAGGTGAGTAAACAGGTTAAACGAGCTTGTCTGGTACGAGAGAGAGAGAGAGAGAGAGAGAGAGAGAGAGAGAGAGAGAGAGAGAGAGAGAGAGAGATTACATAAATAAGTTTTAACCTATTCCACTTAAAATATCTCTCAGAAAATCCAGCCAATAGGCAAAAAGTAATATAGATCATAAATCGACCTTCTAATTCACGTCTGTTAAGCCTCTCTAAAGTATTTCAAATATTTCTTACTTGTCTGCCTCAAGGGAAAAATATGATTTCCCTAAATGCACTGGTGAAAAAGTCTTCTCAAAAAAATAATTGACTGATTATATTTAACATATTCTCCAGCTCATGTATCGCCTTAGGCATTCCCTAACACACTAAGGAAAACATGGCAGCACAGTGTTATATGTAGGGGTAAAACCGATTGTGAATACTGTATATTGTTTAACTCTGATTGGTCGGGAGATTGGTGGTTCCCCTCCCCGGCTGCCGTACTGGGTCACGAGGAGTCCCTGGTGTGGCTGGTGATGTTATTTCTCGTGCGCTGATTCAAGGTCCAAAGAAAGGGCGCTGATTGGCTGTAGCGCCTGGGAGATCGTTCCCTACTGCCGGGTTGAAATAATCACGGTCTTTTCTTGATGTTGGAATCTGGAGGAGCTGTGATTCGTATTTGAGCCGATGCCAGGTCTCTTCCAAGGTGCAGCAAGATTCAGTTGCATTAGTAATATCATTATATATATATATATATATATATATATATATATATATATATATATATATATATATATATATATATATATATATATATATATATAGATACAATAGATAGATAAATATACATACATATACAAGAAATACACACATGATATCAGGGTCATGAACCATGAGCACAGTTGCTCATGCATATATATAGAGAGAGAGAGATCAGTATATATATATATATATATATATATATATATATATCCCAATATATATATATTAGAATATCTTGCGCGTCCCTACATACAGGATACACACACACACACAAACTGATATATATATATATATATTAATAATATATTAAATATATATATATATATATATATATATGAGATAAAGTGAAAATTAAGTACTTATATATAAGTTGTGATCATGTTCAGATATATATCATAAATATATACAAAAAACTTATAATCATTTTTTCATTATTATATATATATATATATATTTATATATAACTATATAAAAACTGAAAGATGATATAAAAGTCATGAAGACCTTGCTATTGAGCTCATGCGAATTTTCCCAGTCAGAGAGAAGTGTTAGGAGAGGTCAAAGAGAAAAATTATATATATCCCAACACAAAACCTTAGAATATCTTGAGCGCAATGCAGGATAAGAATGCTGAAAAACTATATGAACAAGATTCTTAAGAATGGTTAAACATTAATTAAAGATGACGCAAATAAGGCAAGACCTTGCTATGCCGGAGAATTTTCCCAGTCACAAATAAGTGTTAGGAGAGGTCAGACTCCGAGATACCTGAAGTATAATCAAGACGTAGGTCACATAAGTGATAATTTAGTGAGTTTTTTTGGTTTTTTTGTTACTTTGCACGCTTGTTGATCTAGTTGCACAGCAACTTTAGTGGTTGTGTATGAGTGTGTTTGTTGTAGGTGTGTCCTTTTCAGACATTCAAATATTAGACTTATTTCCCCATTGTTCTTAAACCAGGCTCACACTAATGTGATTAGAATTAAATATATCTTTAGGGGTTCACAAGATGCCTCATCATCAGTCCCAGAGGAAACAGAATTAGGCCAGAATCCGGGAATCCAGAGAATTCATTTATCCGCTGAGGTATTATTATGGGGTTTTATTATTGTTATTATTGTTGTTGTTGCTATTGTTGTTTTGTTTTTTTTTTTTATCTGAGCAGTACTAAAACGTAAAACTGAATTTAGGAAGGAGAGGAGAAAGAGGTTGGATTCCATTTGCCTCATTTCTAAGACTCTTTATTCTATTGTAATAATATATATTTAAAGAATTTGCGCCTCTGGGAATAGTCCTCAAATATATCGTGTGACGCCAGGAAATTAGTAATAATCATAATCTTCATCATCATATCTTTATTATAAAGTAATAATAAAGATATTATTATTATTCTTATTATTGTTGTTGTTATTGTTATTATTATTATTATTATTATTATTATCCCATATTATTATTATTATTATTATTTTTTTTTGTTTAAATCTTAGTCATCCTATTCTGGTCTGGGTGGTATGTATAGTGTGGGGTTCTGTTTTGCATCCTGCCTCCTTAGGAGTCCATCACTTTTCTCACTATGTACGTGTTTCTAAGAGTACGCTCTTCTGCATGGTGTTCGTCCTGGAGCTACTTCGGCATCTAGTTTTTCCAGGTTCCTTCTCAGGGATCTTGGGATCGTGCCTAGTGTTCCTATGATTAGGGGTACAGTTTCCACTGGCATATCCTATTCCTTCTTTTTACTATTTTCAGGTCTTGATACTTATCCATTTTTATCTTTCTTTCTCCTCTACTGCATGGTGTCCGATGGTATTTCCATCAATGAGTGATACTTTTCTCTTAATTTTGTCAATCAGCGTCAAGTCTTGCGGTCTGTTAGCATTTCGTTTCACCCTATCTATCCGATCTGATACCATTGTCCATGTTTCATTGCTGATCGTTTCTATGAGTCCCTCAGGTTGGTGTCCGTGCATTGGTTTGCTGTGCCATTATTATTATTATTATTATTATATTATTATTATTATTATTATTATTATTAGATATTGACTTCATATTGCATTTTACTTGTAAGTGAAATCTCTCCATCTTATCCTAAACAGAGAGCTTCTGGATTTAAATACACTTGTGGATTAACCATAGGAACAATGTAATTTCATTGGCATCCTTCAATCAAATCGACTTTCCTCCCCAACTAAGTCTTACATGTACAGTCATGTTCGGTTCCAAACTGATAATACAGCCTTTAACTAATGATTTTCATGTCGATAAACGAGAGACTTACTTTTTTCTTTTGTCTTATATTCTAACCTTTAATTCAATCTGTAGTAAATAACATTCTCAAATTAAAACATTCGACATTTGTTGCCATATTCCGTCTTACTGGAAACCATTACAAAGTAATATTTACTTATTTTTTTATTTATTTATTTATTTATATAGCAGTTAGTTAATTAGTTATTATTTCTGTTTTTATTATCTTTTATTTCATTTATTGATTTATTTATTTAATGTCCATCAGTTATTTAATTATTAATTAAATAATTATTCTTATTTATTTACTGATTTTTTATTTACTTTTTTATTTATTTTTTATTTATTTATTCAGTATTTGCACGTGAAGCTAATAGTATCCCTGAACTCACACGCTGAATCAAATCAATTAAAAAATCTGTGAGAGATTTAGGAACAGCACAGCAAATTCCATCCACGTTCATTTGAATAAACCCTCCTAAACATTGCCAGGAATTTAGTTTTCATTAGAATTTTGAATAAACAGAGAAAGGAAAGTCGTTCCTGTATTGGAAATTTCATCGGGAATCTAGTTTTTGATGCTCATGGTTGTTAGTTTGAATAAAAACCATCTCTTTTAGCTCTTATAGTTATTTATCATAAAGGATCCGGGTTTACAGTGATATTTACTGTTTATTTTTTTTTTTTTTAGATGCTTTAGAAATATTTTATTGTTTTTTTTTGTATCTGTTTTAGAATTTTTGTCGTGCATTTGGTGCAAGATAGAAGGAATCATGCATACATACATACACACCGCCAACTATTCCATTTTTCTGCGATTCAGAAATTATTTTAGAATGCTATTGCGAGCTTCATGCCTTCATTCACCTTGTCTACGGCCCTTGACAGTCAACTATCTACCAGGTACCTACAGCATTACGTAGCTTAACAAGTCACAATAAGTTTTAAAAGGACGTGCCTAAATCATTCCTCCTCTCCTCGAGAATCGAACCCGGCTTTTGCGTTATTAAAATAAATACAATTAATTTCCTTTGAATTTAGAAAATTTGTAAATGAAAACTAAATTTTGCCATTTGGAAAATTACTCATTTTAACAAATATCTGACAAGAAATGAAGCGTCTCTCTTCAAATTGCACTTGATTGAAATTCCCCCGTTCCTGCAGTGGAATTTCACGGTCAGTGGTATCCGCTCGATATCGCTAGTAATATCTCCTCCATTCCTCTGAGACATCTGCCTGTCATATTGATTCGCAGGTCCGTCCGTATTCGCTTGGCTCCTGGTGTCGATGTATTGTAGTAATATGTTTTGATTTGTGAGAAACTAATCTGTGGGAATACCAGCAGATTAATTTAAGAAAGGGAAACTCTACTTGATGATCACTGTTTAATTAAGTCGCTGTGTTACCAGAGTTAGGAAGAAGATAAGAATTACAATGCTGAACTGATTGAGCTGAAGGGAATGCCATTTTAAAGTAGCTTTTTGCAGTAATTCTTAATAAGTATGTATGTTTGTATGTATATACACACACACACACACATATATATATATATATATATATATATATATATATATATATATATATATATATATATATATATATATAATATAATATAATATAATATAATATATATATTCTCTATACTATATAAACATCAAAGGAAATAATCATACTATATGTTGTGATAACAAGAAATATGAAAATATATTGTATCTTCACCATTTTATGTTTTCTGCCGTCAACGTTATGAACTTAGGAAGGCTTTCAGTAAACAATAAATCGGGTGTAAATCTGAGTAAGACGTCTAACTTGGTCTAAATAACTTTTTGCGTCTCGGCAGTTCATCAGTTTATCGATAACCAAATGTAACAAATAAATGAGTCAGTTATGAAAGATCAGAATATCGAGAGCGAGCGCAAAATAAGTGCGATTCCCTTTGCCCGAATCAGCGCATTCACTTATTTTAGTTTTCTGTAAAAGAAAACTATTGTGACTTTATCTGTCCGTCCGCACTTTTCTGTCCGCCCTCAGTTCAAAAATTACAGAGGGTGAGGGCTGCAGACGGGTATGTTTTTCATCCACCCTTAATCATCAAACTTACCAAATTGCAACCCATTAGCCTCAGTAGATTATGTTTGTTAAAGGTTAAAGTTTTCCATAACCGTACTTCTGGCATCGATATAGGTACCAACAACACAGGCCACCACCGGACCGTGGCTGAGTTTCATGGGCCGCGGCCCAGAAAACTCGATTGCGTCGAAGAAACTTCGGCGCATTTTTACTTGTTTATATATGTATCAACTTATTAAGTAATGAAGGGAAATTAATTATTCAAAGTGAAATAAAATCCTATATTTAAAAACATAGCCTCTGTCAGTAATGGCAGTAACGAACCAATTGCTCGCTAAGGCCCACTAACCAAACAGAAGATTTCTGTTGATTTCTTGTTGATAAAATCCTTAAGTCAATAGGTTCCAAATGGTTTTAATGTCTTCTTCTATTAAGTTCCAACCCTCGATAGAGAGCATTGTAGGCTATAGGATTCCAAATATAAAACCCTGTTTTTAATATCAGATACCGAACTAGAATATCATTCTTAGAACACAGAGATTAATTATTATTATTATTATTATTATTATTATTATTATTATTATTATTATTATTAATACCGCTGTAGTTGTTGACGATGTTATTGTGATCTATCCTTGGCCCTGGAACAACGACTTTAACAAATCTAAATAAGGGGGATCCAGCGCAAATTTTGCTCCATCCCGGGGCAGTACTTCTTGAGAAGATTAAAGAAATTGTTGTTGGTACAATTCCCTCGCTAAATTGCAAAAGCGTCTCACATGACGTCGCTGGAGCAAATATAAACAATCTCAAGGAGCACTTTATTCGAGACAGTTCGAGACAATGAGGTCTCTAATGCTATGCCCGTGTGCGCAATTGTCTTGCATATTTTTGGGAAATGAATCCTTCTATACCTTATCGTTTCATTACTGACGAAAAATGTCTTCACCTGTTATTCAGTTCTCTGACATTTTTTGTAAGTCTCAACTGCGTACAGTTTAAAAGATGAAATTTCATTCGGTCGTGACACGTTTTGTTAAAGATCTCAAAATTTACGTTAGCTAATATGTATGTATGCATGTAAGTATGTATGTATGTATGCATGCATATATATATATATATATATATATATATATATATATATATATATATATATATATATATATATATATATATATATATATGTGTGTGTCTGTGTGTGTGTGTGTGTGTATGTGTGTGTGTGTGTACGTGTGTGTGTGTGTTATCAAAACTTGAGTTACTGTCACTTAAGAATTTTATTTAAACATTCCATGCAGTTACCGAGCTTGATGTGCTTGGCCCATGTCCACCCCCTGTCTCTTCACAAAATTCCTTCCTTTTATCGCACTCTTAAAAATTTTAATCTGGCTGTATCTTTTTAGAGGTCACTGAGACTAACAAGAGCGCAGAGAATTTTCAGCAAAATGCAATACATCCTTTCTTGGACTATTAAAAAGAAAAGAAAAATGAGTGGTTCTCATGCCTCATATTCATGAAGGAAATTATTTGAGCTTAAAAGTGCTTCTGTGGTCACGAAACGTGAAGCGGGATCTGGTCTTTTTCTCTTTCTTTTCCAGCAGAATGTGAACGGATTCAGAGGAAGGGGAAAGGAAAGATTAGGATATTCCGCTTAATGGAAGATATTTTATATTTATGGAAAAGATCAGTTTCGAGCGATAAGACATATTTATTTTATCCCATGGTTTTTATTATTTTTCTACTAACCTTTAAACGTATGGAGAAAATGCCAGTTAGAATTAGACACTAAATCAAATAATTTCCGTTCGTTGATAAAAAAGAAAATCTGTAATTATAAATCATTATCAAAGATGGAATTCATTTCTAGGTTTTAATTATTAGAATTAGTCGGAACTAATTCGAACAACAAAATTAAAACACTCATAAACAAAAACTGGAAGAGAGAGAGAGAGAGAGAGAGAGAGAGAGAGAGAGAGAGAGAGAGAGAGAGAGAAGAGAGAGAGAGAGAGAGAATTTTTGAAGGCAGTGGTACTAATTTCCATAGCAATGGTAAGGTACGGGATTATTTTTCAGAGATCACATCCTATACAAATCTAACTTAGCAACCAATTTCTACAGGAACTCGGTTTTTTTATACTGTACTGAAAATGAAAATCACTTTTCAGTAATTATGGTCTTGATAAATATTTTAACTGTGAAAACCACGGGTCACTGGAAATTATTAAATAAGTTTGTGGACAAGAAAACTGAAAATACCTTCACAAACAAAAAAACTGAGTTCAGAGCTAGCCTTGCGGACAATATCTTATATTGTATTCATGCTGATCGACAAAACAGGAACTAATTCTTTTCCTCCAGAACAACGAACTTAACCTATGACTTAGTCATAATCGGTGACACCAGTTTCAGACTAAACCATTCAATTGATTTTATAGCTGCAATAACTCGATCTCCTCTTCAGCAAACGAAACACGTTTAGGACTCGATTGACTTCTAGATGACAGTTTTATTTTTATTTTGTGTTTAGTGTAAATATTATGGAAATATTGTTCATCACAGTATGATTACTCTTGGTTCTCTTATTTTCGGTAACATATCAGTAATCTGAGAAAATTCTGCATGGAAAGAGTGTGACAAAAAAAAAAAAAAGACAGAATAGAATTAGGAAATCTATCTCACCATGCTTGATTTGGCAGTGTTAATCATCTGAGGTACGTTCTCATAATATCCAAGGCTTAAGGAGATTTAACTCAAAAGGTAATTGATTGTCAGGTGTGGCGAGAATTTCGTGATTACGTTTAAAGACTGTTTACCGTTTTCAGTTTTAGACTCTTACATTAATTAATATGGCGAAACATAAAGGAAAACGAAATTATTATAAAATACTAGCTCTAATATTTTATATTTAAGCTCCCAAATGAAAGATAATTATCATTGTCATCTTACCTACGATAACGGGTAATTCAAGCAAGGATCAAATCAGAGATTGTAATTCCTAAACTTACCTTAAGGTGAATTATGAAAATTTATCCTGACGAAAAAATACAGAATAACCAGTAAATGACATAAAATTGTTACGCCATCAGTGTCTTAAGGAAGGTGTCAATAGGTCATAATGAGGCCCGAAAGCCAGTGAAATGGAAGAAAAATGTAGATCTACAAAAGACACTCACTAAGGTACATCAAATTCAAGAGAGATTGTGAGGCTACATCAAAGGTGCTTTTTGCAAAAAAAAAAATAAATAAAAAAAAAAAAGGCAAAAAATTTGAGCCTCGATTTTGGAATCTAAGAGATCCGAGTTGAAAGTTTTCACGTCAGAAAATATGGAGACGGGAGAGAGATCCAGGAAGGACCCACGACCGAGAGGGTTTCATTCTGCATCTCACTGGCACTGTGCCATCTCGGAAGTTTGAGAGGAACGGAATAATAATTGAGGATGCAAGGAAAGATATTAGCTATATATCTACCTTTTATACATAATAATATGATGATAGCAAATTACTTGTATGTTTTTCATGTTTTTTTTTGTATTACAGATAAGTGATGCAATACAATAAAAAAAGCTATGTTTAACAATGACATATAACAGAAACTACCAAATTTTTTTAGGGATTGGATTTTTACATTCTTCACAGCCATAAAAAGTAACTACTCCTTGAGTTTCGTTAATGGGTTACGGATGCAATTACAATGTTCTACCACAAGGTATCTCTCATTAAATGGATTTGGCAGTCTCACGACCAGATCGCAAGAAATTTGGGTTTTTACTGAAAGGACATAGTAACTTCTTATGTAAAATTTTGTTTAATTAATCTGAATTGTAAAATTCTCGACTTTCTTACATTTTGTAAGTTTATCTCCAAAACGGATGGATAAACTGAGAGAGAGAGAGAGATGTTATTGGTTCCGTTTTACATGCTTGAGAAAGAGAGAGAGAGAGAGAGAGAGAGAGAGAGATATGGGTTCAATTTTACATGCCTGAAGATTAAAGAAAGAGAGAGTGATTAGAGAGAAAGAGAGAATGATCTTTTACAAGGATTAGGATGTCTCAAAGACCCGAGGAGACATCATGTGCTCACTTATCTCTAGGAGCAGGTTTTACTGTTCATTCACAGTGCTCTAATGATTTTGTCTAGCTTTCTTTTAAACTCATCCACACTGTTGCTGTTTACAACTTCTGGTGGGAGTTTATTCCATGTGTCACATATCTTGTATGTAAAGAAGTTCTCATAATGAGATGTATTGTATCTCTTCAGTTCTAGTTTCCATCCATTATTTCTCGTCTGGTTTTCGTTGAATGTTAAGAGGTTACTGTCTACTTTTGTTATGCCTTTCAGTATTTTGAATGTTTCTATTAGTTGTCCTCGCAATCGGCGTGTTTCTAAGCCATACATGCTCAGGTTCTCTAGCCGTCTTTGGTAACCTATTTGCCTGATGGATGGGATTAAACTTTGTCGCTCTTGCTTGTACCCTTCTAATCTATTTATGTCCTTTCTTAGTGTTGGTAACCAAAACTGTACTTCATATTCAAGATGAGGTCTAACTATTGATGTGTAGAGCTGCAGCACCGTTTCTTTGTTTCTGTATTTGAACTGCCTCTTTATGTATCCCACTAGTTTCTGTGCCTTCTTTTCAGCTTTTATGCACTGTTTTGTGGACTTTAAGTCCTTGGTAATAATGACTCCAATTATTCTTGTTCTTTATTTATTCATTTCCAAGCAGCATGAGGGTTGTTTGTTCCTGTTTGAAACAATTTACAAATCCAAGTTAAATTTAAAATTTGACATCTTTTGACCACTCTCCTATTTTCCTTAGATCATTTCTTAAACTTTCCACTGTATCTGGGTCTGCTGCATTTACACCTGGTTTGATCTCATCTACAAATTTGGCTATCCTCCTAGTTAAGCGTACATCAATGTCATTAATGTAAATAAAAAAACAAGAGCGGGCCAAGGACAGAACCCTGAGGAACTCCGCTTGTCACATCTGCCCAGTCTCATTTTTCACCGTTTATCACGACTCTGTTTTCTATTAGTTAACCAGTCTTCGATCCAGTCTGCTATTTCTCCTACAGTTCCTAAACCTCTAACTTTTATCATTAGTTTCTTGTGTGGAACTTTGTCAAAGGCCTTTTGGAAACCTAAGTAGAGTATATCTATTGCTCTACCACTGCCGTAAATACCAAGCATGTTATGAAAAAAACTCCAGGAAGTTTGATAGGCAGGATGTGTTTTGTCTGAAACCGTGTTGACTGTTTAACAACAGGTTGTTTCTATCAATGTGATCCACAATTTGATTTGCAATAATGGACTCAAAAATCTTACAAGGGACTGACATTAGACAGATTGGTCTATAATTTCCTGGCTCTTCTCTTGGACCTTTTTTGTAAACTGGGGGCACATTACCTAGTTTCCGTCCTTCTGGTGCCTTTCGTTGTTCTGCAGTTTTTCTGTAGTTTAAATAGGTGAGGAACTATCTCCTCTTTCAACTCTTTAATTTCTCTTGGATGAATCCCATCCTGGCCAGGAGATTTTAACTTGTTTAGCTTTTCTATTTTGATTTTAACGCCTTCTTCTGTAGAGAGAGAGAGAGAGAGAGAGAGAGAGAGAGAGAGAGAGAGAGAGAGAGAGAGAGAGAGAAATTATTGTTTCATATTCTTTTAGTGCCAGCTTCAGGAAAAGCAGAATAACTCTTGGTATCATTTTCAGAATGTTTCCATTCTTTTGTCACAAGCCCAATTAAGACAACATCTCCACATCCCATCTCCATACATTTTACCAAGACGTGAGTGTCAGTGAATATGCTAATGGAATGCTGCGTGTTGCCTCAGTATTCACTGGCATTTGTTTCTGTAAAAAAAAAAGAATATTTTTTTTATTATCAAGCATTTTCTTTAAAGATGAACCTTTATTACAATTTATTTTGAGTCAAATAGGACTTTAATGAATAGGAAAAGATAATATCCTTATATGCTCTTTAGAAGAATTAATCTGAATTATCTCTAAACTTTAATTTTCAAGGAATGTATTATGCTTAGAGATAAAGCTGAAATATCTTAAATATATAAATATATATATATAATATATATAATTTATACATATATGTGTGTAAGTGTGTGTGTCACACACACACACACACACACACACACACATATATATATATATATATATATATATATATATATATATATATATATATATATATATATATATATATATATATATATATATATATATATATATATATATATATATATATATAATATATGATTTATATCATATCCTTATGTTCAAATAATTCAGTGATACGCCTATCACAGTTTTAATGGAATTCTTTTATCTCAACTGTATCTTATTAAGAGGAAAATCAGAATTCCCTCTTGTCTTGTGAATAAAAAGGGGCAATATTTTATAGCAGTGTTCCTGTTCATCCATTGTTAGGAGATAAAACGAGACAAAGGAACAAGAGCGAACTGGAATAAAAGCTGTTGTTTTTCGGAAACCATTTCCCCAACTCTCCTTCAGTTCAGTCGTAAACTGATATATGATAATCCAGAAAATCAATGAACTTGATAAAAAGCTTCCGTTAAAAAAGCTTCCGTTAACAATGATTATTAGAGAAAATTATAGTTTTTCTTTATCGCAAAACATTCCCCGTTCTGCTTCTGTTCAATCGGAAACTGATTTTTGACAACTCCAGAAAGCAAAACACTTGATTTAAAAGCTTTTATTGAATAGAATCATTGGAGAAAACTAATCGAAAATCACATCTCACATATATATAATTAAAGGGTTAGCCTAGTTTCAGGATTGTGCTAATAGGGAAAGTGCCACAGAAAAATACTGCACAAAAATATCCTGAACCAGACAGCAATATCGTTGATTTTCATGTCTGCTGACACTGACTGCTCCAACTTGTAGTTAAAGAAGGTATTTTAGGAAAATTTGACTACCCGTATTAACAACTACTCGACCAGTTAGCTGTTTAGTTGGCACTGTCTTCTGGCTTAGTTTTAACTATGGAAGTCTACAGTACACACCACTAAGAAATAGATTGACAACATAAACAATCTTTCTTCTTGGCCTTTTTGGTAGACTTCAGTCTTTCACTAGAATTAACAGGTTCGATCCTGATGTAAGGTAATACTTCACACAAGCCAAATCTATAAATGAATTTATTGTGGCAAACTTGAAAAAGAATCAAGATGCTAGTACAAGCGAAGGATTACTGAAATCTCGTGTTGGATTGAAATAATTCATCTCTTCAGCATCACATGATCCAGGTCGCTTCCTTGTGAAGAGAGCTGAGCGGAACGTGATGAATTATCATGACGGTTTTCGAAACATTCTCATCAACGTGGAGGCTGAGGACGGGGTTCCAAAATGAATAAAAGAAATTATGAGCCTTTTATTTTTAATTTCTCTCACTGTGAAGATAGAAAACCAACTAATAAATGTATATATATATATATATATATATATATATATATATATATAAATATATATATGAAATTTTCATCACATATTTATATACATATCATGAAGCTCCAAATAATATATATATACGCCATAATATTCCCGTTGGGGAATTATCGTCGAAGGGGAATTTATGAATGATAGATGGATCGGTACTGGCGGGCCTCGATCCCTCGACACAGTTACTCTCCAGTAATTTCTCCGCTCTCGACGGGCAAACAAGTACAGCAGACTCGGCATTAACTTATACCTCTCTTGATGGCTCAGTGGGTAAACCGTCGACTGGAGTCGCTGGAAACTAACTGTGTCGAGGGATCGAGACCCGGCACTACCGATCCATTTATCACTATAAATGGCCATTAGGTTATAATTCCCCATCGGGGATATTCCTAGGTAGCGTGAATTTGATATTAAGCGACATTTGTAGCTTCATGACTGTATATATATATATATATATATATATATATATATATATATATATATATATATATATATATATATATATATATATATATATATATATATATATATATATATATATATATATGCATCTGTGTGTACCAATGACTTCGATAACATATCTGAAATTCAGCCTTCAGTAAAAAGAAGCCTTAATAACAAGATGATAATGTAGTTTTGCCAATTGATAATGACATAAAAAAAATGTTTTCCACGTAAATCAAGAGTATATCGTTTGTTTACTGTTACTGTAGAATCCTTGACTCAAATCACAAATCACAATAACCAAGAATAAATACCCTCTTCTTGAATGGAGCGAAATAATAATACACACAGAAACACACACACACACGCAAAACAGAACAGTAACCATTCGAATTCATCAGAGGGGAACCTTGTCCTGGTAAGTGGACCTTCCTTCCTCCCCTGGACAAGCAGAAGAAGAAGTGGAAGGGAGAGAATATTTTTACTGATATAATATCTTTTGCCATTGTAACAGGCCCTTTGTGCCTTACAATTACCAAGTTCTTTTTCCCCTTCCTTTTTCTTTCCTCTTCTATCCCTTTCCACTTGTTCTCCATTATTTTTCATTCCCCCTCTGTTATTCCACGAGTGTCTGTGACATGTGATCGGGTTTTAGTAACCTGAGGAAAATTGAATGTGATGAAATGAAAAATTCAGTTCCTTTTGGAAACGTCTTCGTTGTTTTAGCTGATTCTTGAGGAGATTTTTGTCGTATTTTAGAGTTAATAGGGATTCGTTATGTCTTTTGGGCATTAAAAAAACTTAATGATTTTTAAAAGCAAGCAGAAATAGATGAAACTCATGAGAATTTAAAGGTAAATAGAGATATAATTCTTTGAATATTCTTTGAGTAAATATACATTTTGGATTTACCACAGGATGAAAGAAAAAATACAAAAAAAAAGATTAATATCAAGAAACATTATTCCAAGCCCTCTTAAACATACGAAATAAGAAAAGAATAGTGGCTTCTTCATGGATGCAGAACTAACCAAATCCCCAATATCGGTGTGGAGGAATTTTTAATTAAACTGGGAAAAGGAATTTTTAAAAAATGCACAGAAGTCGAGGAAAGACAAGCAAGGCAAAAAGAAACAACATAGTCGAGTAAAAGTTTTTCCTAAACTTTTAAAATCGGGAGCCATTATTCTGAATCTTTCCCTCGGGGAATTCGCTCGAATATTGAGACTTTTTCGCATAATCATGTTCTTTCTCTCCTTGGTCTAATGGTTTTCTTATGGTCTGCAATTGTACGAAAAGAAAGTCATATAAATGCATACATTTGCATATATGCATACAACATACACACACACACACTCTAATATATACAAATACTTTATATATATATATATATATATATATATATATATATATATATATATATATATATATATATATATATATATATATATATTTATATATATATATATATATATATATATATATATATATATATATATATATATATATATATATATATATAAATATATATATATATATATATATATATATATATATATATATATATTTATATATATATATATATATATATATATATATATATATATTATATATATACATATATATATGTATGTATGTATGTATGTATTTCTGTGTATGTGTATACCTGTACATATAAATACAAATATACGTTTATGTCACTCAATGGTAACACCCGCAGTAAAGAATAATGTGATTGTTTGTATATCATGAAGTAGTTTTCTGATTTCCTATGATTTTGTAAAAAAAGAAAATAATAATTATAACTTTATTTTGACTCACAAATATCTAGGGATGCCAAGCATGGAATATTGCTGTAAGGAATATACTGTATATGAAAAAATAATATACTTCTCAAAAACTACTCATAAGGTGCCTTTTTAGTATATATATATATATATATATATATATATATATATATATATATATATATATATATATATATATATATATATATATATATATATATATATATATATATATATATATATATATATATATATATATATATATATATATATATATATATATATATATATATATATATATATATATATATATATATATATATATATATATATATATATATATATATATTACTAACAGAACCTCATTCAAACTGTGGTATCTAGTGGAGATATTTATTCAAAAAAGTTACAAGCTTTCTAGGACAAACAGTCCTCATTCTCAAGTATCTGTACAAAGACCAGACACGTAGCCCAGCTGTATTTATATCTGTGTGCTGGATACTTTAATCCTATAATTGCCCTCCTCCTCCTTTGTGAGCCCTCCCCCACCCCCTCCTGACCTTGGTCTTTCTCTACCCGCATCTTCATCCAGGTGTTCGTGTCCCGTGCGTCCTCTTGCGTTTTTCTTTTGTTTCCTTTCTACTGTGGAGTGTACAGTTCTTCTTGATATGCTGTCTTCAAAGCCGTCTCCTGTGTTCCCTGCCATTGTGCTATTAGCGCATTGTATGAAGGCGCTCTCTACATCAGTCTGGCTGTTTTGTTGGTGTTACTGTAAAGAAAACTCACATTTTCCCAGTCTATTTTGTGGTCTTTTTCCCAACAATGTTTGGCAACTGCCGACGTCTGATTATAACGCCTTGTGTTCTGTATGTGTTGTTTGCTTCTCTCTTTACAGGATTTGCCGGTTTCGCCATAGTACCATCTCCACAGTCTAGACACGCTGTCATATTTACCCCGCCCCCTCTTATCTCTCACCCTTTAACGACTTTTTGTTATAATGGTGTTTTTCTAGCTGCCTATCAGTTTGAAATTATCTAGCATCCTGTTGATGGGTATAATAGTGTTGTTGTCCGGGACTGTAATTATTTTCTTCCCTGCCAAATGTTCCTTTTCAATCCCTTCCCTCTCCCCAAAATAGTTTTTTCTTGCCTTGATGTGTGCCCGCTCCCACCAGTACTCAGGGCATCCTAATCTCCTAAAACTCTCCCTCAGGTATTCCAGCTCTTCATCTAAGAATTCTGGACTGCAAATCTGAACTGCGTGTCTGGTCATTGTACGGATACTTGTGAATGAGGACTGTTTGTCCTAGAAAGCTTGTAACTTTTTTTGAATAAATATCTCCACTAGATACCATCCAGTCTGAATGAGGTCCTGTTAGTATTTGTACTAATGCACAGAACAATTGTGTATGTGATCAAGTTTATATATATATATATATATATATATATATATGATATATATTCAGTTCGTCCTTTAATATCCAGTTCGCCATTAATAATATATTTTCATGTATTTACTGAAGGGGAATTTTTTTAGTTGAGAATAAGTTCGTCGTCCCGTGGGCTGGAAACCAAAGCACAAGAACTCAGGACTACAGTGGACGCATATATATATATATATATATATATATATATATATATATATATATATATATATATATATGTATGTATATATATTATATATATACATATATATATACACATACACACATATATATATATATATATATATATATATATATATATATATATATTGATATATATATATATATATATATATATATATATATATATATATATATATATATATATATATATATATATATATATATATATATATATATATATATATATTTATATATAATTAGGTGCGCCTGAAGAATCTTTTTGTACAGTTATACTAATATTAACGGAAAGACTACTCAACAGGAGTGGTAATTTTTGTCTTCGTGATAATTTTGCGAATTATGATCAGATTAAGATTAAATACTTACATCCTCAAAACGGATTTTTAAATAAGCGATATCTGCAAATAAAAAAAAAAAAAGTTCACTAGCAATATACTAAAGCCAAACTTCCCTATTATGTTTTTGAAGGTTATATCTTACATCTGCCAGACTTCCTCTTGGGCGGAAACTGGGCATGCGCGTTCTTCCAACCATCCACACCTTACTTTTCAAAATGGCATCTAATATCGGCTGATGTCCTTTTGTTTTTTCTTTTCCCCGGAACAACTATTTTCTTCACAGAATGACGTGATTCTTCAGAGCCATTTGCAAATGTGTCAGGAAAAGAAGTCAAGAAAGTTATGGTGGAACATATATCGAATTATCTTTGTAAGGACACCCACCATTCACAGGTAATTTGATGGAGAAGATGGTGTTGAGAGAGAAAGGGCAAGAGACCGACAGACAGAGGCAGAGACAGAGAGAGATTGGCAGTGGGAGAGAGAGAGAGAGACAGACAGACAGACATAGAAGACAAATAGAGTCAAAGAGAGAGACAGACAAACAGGCAGAGAAGTGGACAGAGAGATAGAGAGAGGTGGGGGGGGGGCAGAGAGAGGAAAGAGGTACACTTCGAAAGGCTGGTGCCTTACTAATGTTAGACTTGAGTGAAGGAAAAGGTCCCCAAGGTCCTATCTGAGAGACCCCTCCAGCCTCCTTTTTCCTTACCTGACAGGCCCTAAGGGACTCAGTCTCTTGGCTAAAGCCCCAAGTTTCTCTCTCGACCTCCACCAGATCGATTGATAGAGCTGTTGATATTTCCTAACTTTGTTTCCACTGACGATATGACAAACTCAGAGGTGGGCAGGAGAAAATTTAAAGGATTTTGTGGAGAGAGAGAGAGAGAGATCTAAATTAAGTTGACCGACACCGAATAAATCTGTAGCACTTTCAAGTTTTCTTAATATGTCTAATATTTGTCGATTTTAGTTCTGGTCACTCTGGTACTTAACTTTTTTATCTCGCATTTTTTCTGCCGCTTTTGTCGCTAATATCTGTAAAGGAATGTTCATAACATTTAATTACACGGCATAGCCATACAGTAGGAAACAATAACAGTGACATTTTATCGTGTATTCCACTGAAAATGAAAAAAACACCGGTTGATTTAAGGCTATATCCGGTTTGCAGTGACGTACTTGTGCTATGTATACTGTAAAGAAGTAACTGAATGATTCCTTTATTGACTAAATCACAAACGTAAAGTAAATCACCACATCCGGTTAGGATCCACATTTGAAATCTAAAATATTGAAAAATCTTCACAACAGACTTCTGGTTGAATTAATCTATTAGAATCACTGCATATATTTTGCAGAGAGAGAGAGAGAGAGAGAGATGAAACCTGTTTGATTTCTCAACGTTAACGGGAATTAAAATAAAACAAATCACTCTAACCAAATTATAGTCGGGAAACGGTTCCATTTTATATCTCAGTGAACGCATCCTTTGCCCTCAGACTCACCCCATCCCCCCTAACTAACAAACAAACAAAAACAAACACAAATGGAAAGGAAATTAACTGACCCCTGTCTGTACCAGCAGAGATATCAGTGGTTGTAGTACAAGTAGTGTTAATAGTAGTAGCAATAGTATTAAAGGCCAGCATGGAAGCATAATGAATATTAGATCAGAGAATAAAATGGAAAAAAAAGCATGATGAAATACAGTTGTAAATAGAATATGGGGAGGGAGGGGGGAGTATCATTTGTCGTCCTTTGATAACAAAGAAAAAAGACTAAGTTCTGGTAAAAGGAGCTCGCTTGTGGACTTAATACTTAATTACTTAATGCTTAATATTTTAAACTTAATTGTTTAAAAGATATGGTTCACCCACTCCTTCGTTTCTCTATCGCATGACGTAATATATGAATCAAGTGGTTGCATATACTACTCTTCGTAATAAAACGAAACGTAATACACGGAAATCGGTGGCATTCCTCATTGCTCTTTCATTCGTTATTTCTTACAAATGTAAAGAAAAAGTGATTTGAAATAACAATCTTTATATCTTCCCTATTCGATACCTTTCCTTCAACAATGTTCTTTACGAACAAAAATCAGTTAAGCAGACTTTGTCCCATTTAGTATACAATAAAACAATAAACGTATAATAAAACATAATAAAATTAAAACTGTGTAAACATTTTATGTAGAAAAGAATTTTAATCTACCAAAAATGTTGTTTATTAAAGACAAGAGATGAGAAATAATGAAATTCTAATATAAAATGTTGTATTGGATGATAAAAGGGTTTAGGAGAGTGGGTTTAGTGGGGGTTAGGGTTTGTTGTCAGAGGACCAGATGAAGAATTCCAAGTCAAAATTGACAGTTAAAAAAAAAAAAAAAAAAAAAAAATATATATAGATATATATATATATATATATATATAAATATATATATATATATATATAAAAATATATATATAAAAAGAGGAGGAAGCACAGAAAGGAGACGGAAGATGAAGAAAAGGAGAGTAAGAAACAAAAGTTGTTTTCTAAATCACAAAGACGGAATCCACGGAATATCAGAAATGAACAACGATTCTGCAGATTTGCTTAGACATTCTCGAAGATGGCGTCATTTTCAAAGCCTGACTGAAAATAATACTTTCACAGATACTACAAAGTATGTGTAAGAACTCAGTCATACCAAAAAAAAAAAAAAAATAATAATAAATATATATATATATATATATATATATATATATATATATATATATATATATATATATATATATATATATATATATATATCCTTCAATTCCACCTCTTGATAATGACGATTATGGTGAATGTAAAATGATGATATAATCTAATGATCCATTAAAAGGTATTAAACGAATAAGAACAAAAAAGGCAAATGAAAAAGAAGAAAAGTCTGTAAAATTTCATCTTGTCATAAAATTGGTATTCAGTTCAGACCATGCGGGGGAGGAAAATAGCCTTCGGCCAGGAGGTGACAAAATCAATAAAGGGAAGCCTCTCTCTCTCTCTCTCTCTCTCTCTCTCTCTCTCTCTCTCTCTCTCTCTCTCTCTCTCTCTCTCTCATGAGTAAGTAAAGAGTGAGTGCTTGAAGCCACCGAATTAAATTGCGAATAACACATACGTCGCGGAGCGTAAAAGAGGAATTAACATGTACATAAATATGCGTGATTTCCTGAGTTATGTAAACATATACCAAGATTAAGTGGTTTTATTTATTCATCACTTACTGGAGACATTTAGCAAAACCTTATATGTTAGAAATCTATCTCCCTTGGGCTAGCATTAACTATATATATATATATATATATATATATATATATATATATATATATATATATATATATATATATATATATATATATATATATATATATATAACTATATATATATATATATATATATGTATATATATATATATATATCATATTGTCAGAGATATTTATTTGAAAACAAATCGAGCCGTATTGAACACCGTACGAAGAAGGAAAACAAACGGGACGTACAGTACGAACATCCTAATTGATTTCTACGTAAAATTATTGTGAATCGACTTTACTTCAGGTACTGTTAGACTATCGCCTGGTAAAACTCCTATTTATACTACTACTGTCAGTACTATTACTGCTACAAGAATGACAAGATGAATGAATACTCTTTCTCATTCAGATATTTTTTGGGGGATAAGTTTTGTTAAACATGAATGAAGCAAACCTTCATAATTCAGTAGCAGTCGTGATCTGAAGTGGAGATGATAAAAAGCCTCGCTGCAAAGAGATAACGAAACGCAATTCTAAAAATTTTACTTTCATGAATGTTTTGGAAATTCGTCGATGATTTCCTGTGTTTAATCGCATACCAAAGGTCCATAGCCACCTATGTAAACGAGCTCATTAGTTAATGTTTCCAAGGGGATAAGAGTCGCCCACCGTGCCACTGTGAGCTCCTGTTGACACTGCCCTTCGATGGCATTAAATAGGAAAAGTTATTATGCCACGAAAAAATGAATATTATTTTATCAGTGTGCATTCATTGCTGAAATCCCTTGATTAATCCCACACCAGTCAGTGTGCTGGGTTGCTTGAGGGAATAACATTTCCCTGGCAATGCCAGTGATCCTTTGACTGCTTTCTTATGTTTTTCTTTCTTTACTTAATCCTATTTCTGTCATCCGCGTTTGTTTGCCTTGGCCATACCAAGAAGGGATATTGGCTTTCTTTGCTTCGATAGGTAAATATTTACTAAAGCATTTTCCTGTCTTTTGCTGAATTTTATAGGTAAGTTGCTTCCTCTTTTAGATTTATTTAATGTTATTTATCAATTGATATATTTATTTACTTTTATTTTTGTGGCTTTGGAAGGGTCATTTTAAGGAAGGCAGGATTTTATTTTCGATGGGGAAATAATTTCACTAGTTTTTTTTACAAAGGTGGCCCTTTTTTATTTGCGTACGAGGTCACATACATACATCTATTTTCCCATCTACCTTGTGGTTATATATATATATATATATATATATATATATATATATATATATATATATATATATATATATATATATATATATATATATATATGTATGTATATATATATATATATATATATATATATATATATATATATATATATATATATATATATATATATATATATATATATATATATATACAGTTTTTTTTTCACGAGGAATTTCGGAATGAGGTTGCTAGACCATACCCCTTCCACCAAATGATGAAAAGTGCATGTAAGTGCCTACATCGCCTGGCTTCCTTGTGGGTTACCCATCCAAGTAACGTCCTGATGTAATGATACTTAACTAATCCGATATCAGCTGGGCTGATATCGGACGTCTACGCTAGAACTAAAATCTTGTCCTACTTATTGACTGCCTTAGGGAGAAGGATCGTGCTGGCATAAGGGCACCTTAGTTCAAAATCTAGCAACCAATCAATAAACAGAGCTGTTTGAAACAGAAACAACTGAACGTGGATCATTAAAAACAGCGACCCCGACTAGGGATTAAATAGAGAAGAAAGGACATTACCTAAGATCACTTTTCACTCTGATTGAATGTCAGCTTAAGAGAGCAAATATTTCAAAAGGTTACGAGAGATACTTCTCCTCAATGTATTTATTTAAGAATTTTTTATTCTACAATTGTCAAGGTTATTTTTGACCCTGCTATGATGACATTTCATATAAGTATTCTACTGAATATTGCTGATGCAACCCAGTAATGTACAGGTCAAGAGAACGAGGTAGAGAGAGAGAGAAAGAGCGAGAAATAATTCACAGGTTATCTGTTGTTAACACCAAAGGTCATTGACGTCAAGAAAGAGAGAGAGAGAGAGAGAGAGAGAGAGAGAGAGAGAGATTATATACGCTAAGTTTATCTAAGAAAGTACAATCGTTTCAGATCTAAACATTCACAATGTACTGTTTTTGTGTGTGTGTGTGACTGTGTGAGTTTTGTGAGTGTGCACACCTTCACACACACACACACACACATACGCGCGCGCGCCGGCGCACTCACACACGAACACTAATGCAAAACCGCGAAATCGCTAATAAATAATACCGGCAAGTGAACTATTAGTACACGTTTTAAGAGCAGGAATACTTGTAACACCCATTCTCATATTTATAAACCGCAACACCCTATATTGATTGATAAATAAAACAACATTTTCAATTAATTTTTCTTTATTACGACAAATGACAAAAATATCTATTCATGACCCATGCTAGTCGCTTACAAAGACTTTTATATCTCTCAGCTTTCTTCATTACATAAGAAAACGTCTAAAGATTCATAACTTCAAAACTTCTTTATTATCTGAGAAAGGAAAGCTAAAAGAAAGTCTTGGAATCCCTTCGACACGAAAAGGTAACCTTTCCCTAAATGGATCTGTCATATGAGCGTCAATGTGTTACTGTTATATAATAGAGGATAAGTTCACATAAGTTCCCTCCCTGCGTCCACTTCTCTCCTTTCTGTCTGTCTGTTTATATGTCAGTCTGTAATCTGTCTCTCTGTATTACAGAATGTCTCCCCACTCTGCCGGTGTGTAAGCTGTCTCTTTGCCTGTCTGTATTACAGAATTGTTTGTGGAGCAGAGAGTTGAACAGCTGTGACAACTAAAGGAGATTCGAATAATGGGAAAAGACGAATGAGGAGAAACGGAGAATTACAATTAAGATTTTTTCTCTCTCTTGAGACTCGAAGTCTTTTATCTTCTCTTTGTGTGTGTGTGTGTGCGCGCGTGTGTGTGTGTGTCCTTGCGTCAAGGGACTCCCATCTTGCCCGGAAGAAATGTAAACGTATAAGATAAAAGGTGAGATATTTAATTCCCTTCGTGAGATCTCGTGTGTTTACCGAGTAACCCTTTTGGCTTTAGGCTTAACATTGTGCTTTTAAACGATTGTTTAACGTCATTTCCCACGGCAAACGTTTAATCGCCGGCATTTTACCCCTCCCAAAATTAAGTTGGATGCATCAAAAGTGAAAACCAAATAGTTGGATTATTAATTCAAGCGCAAGATAGTCCAATATTTACCTCACCAAAGAAAATATAAAGGTGTCAGAAAGGCAAGCTAAGAAATTAGACGGATAAGGTTCCGTTGATGCCAAATTATTCTGTATAAAATCACTGAAAGATTTCGTTAAATTACGTTACTGGAATTGTAGGCGATGGATGTGGAGTTGTTCCGTTTTATATCGAATTTTTGGATACTAATTGGACCAAAAAAATATTTTTCGTAGGACACGAAAACACTGCTGTTTTGAATCTTTTGTAATTATGGAAGTATTGTACTTTTGTGGTTAATGAAGATATTTATCCATCTATTTATCTATTTGCCTCTCTGTCTATCTATCTATCTATCTATCTATCTACGTGCCGTAGTGAATGGCATGTCTGTGGCAGTAACTCAGACATGTCCGCAAGAATTAATATTACATAATGGTACAAAGCCTCATTGACACTTGCCTAATAGCACTGAATATATCTGGACAGGAAACGACTCTCCAATTCGATCTCCACTCCCACCCCCATCCGAACACACCCGCTTCTACCCCTCCCCAATTATTCTGCTCCTTCGCTTCCTCCCCTTATCGTCTCTGATCTCCATCAACCATCTTCTCATCTGCTTGTTTTTTATTTCATTAAACGGGAATTTTTTTTCTTTTCCTTATAAAATGTGAGCTAAATTTAGATAAGTGTCGTCAGTGAAATGTAAAATCGTAAAAAAGAAAATGGAAGTTTTTCCAACAAAGCTATGGAAAGGTTTCGAGTCTAATTGTATCTACTCTTATAATGATGTCTAAATAACGCCTAAAATTCATCCGTAATCCACTGTTACATCAATCCAAAAGAGAAATAAAGCAAAAAAGGATTTTTTCCAACATAATTATTTGCTTTGTGAATAGCATTCATACTAGAACATTAGCTCTCGGAGTTTTTGCAAGAGTAACAGCACAAAGTAAATTCTGTGGCAATGCATACGAAATTCCTACGTAAATACTCCAGGGAATTAAAGCTAAAGTCATTTTTTTTTGCCCTACAATGAATATGAACGAAGATAATTTATAATCCATCGTCTGAGCGCATGCGCGAGTGCCTTCTTATAAGATATTCAGAAAGCATCACATTGTTAGCTCTTGATTAAATTTGAGGGAGGCGTATAATTTCTTCGAATATAGATTCAGAGTAAGGAATATATTTTTTTAATTTTCTTGAGGGATATATTTATTTTTAATTCCCTTGAGGAATATATTTATTCTTACGAGAGTTGAGTTCTTTCTCTTTCTAGTTAAATTCCATAATTGAACATAAATAGTTAATTAGAATTTAAAATGGGATAGAAAAGCAAATTCAAGACAGATTAGAATTCCCGTCTGTAAAATGGGATAGAAAAGAATATTGAAATAGGAGAAATGAACAGATTTAAAACAACCACTTAATAATAAAATAGGAGAAATATCTATATATCTATCTATATATATACCATATATATATATATAAATATATATATATATATATAAAATTTATGGGTTTACAATTTAATGCAATTATCAGTTAGTCTCAGTTATATATATACATACATATATATATATATATATATATATATATATATATATATATATATATATATATATATATATATATATATATATATATATATATATATATATATATATATATATATATATAATATATATATATATATATATATATATATATATAACTGAGACTGTTTGAATGATATATTTATATACTATAATTGAATAGTAAATTGTAAAAAAAACGCATAAATTACTGAAGTTTGGAATTCTTCATCCATAAACAAAGGCTTCTTACATCCATTACTAACCAAAAGTAGACTAAACCTAAATCTACTTCCACTTCGAGAATTCCAATCACCCTCAGTCTCAGTGACGTCAGAGACCAAAGAATTAAATGAAGGAGACGAGTCTCGGGAAATTGCATCAAGAGGTTCGACGTAAAACCGGAAAATCCCATTTTTATGTTCGATGGGATGTTCAGTCAATCGGAATTCTCCCGAAATCTTGTTGGAACAGGAGGATACAGTGGTCAGAAAATTCCTTTTCATTTTTTTCGAGTTTTTATGTTCTCCTTTTGTTTTGAGAGACTTTGACGCGATTTTAAACTTCAAAGAGTTTTTTGGGGGCTATAGATTCGAATTTTCGTTCCAGAGATTTAGAAAGAAGTTGTAAGCTAAACAGTTTCCTTTTTTCGATTTTTTTTATTCTCCTTTTGTTTAAATAGACTTAGAACATGGTTATAAACTTCAGTGTTTACGTTTCTAAAAATTTTGAATGTTTAAATAAACTTCACAAAATTAGTTTAGTTTTTAAATTTCAGTTCTGTGGGTTATTATCAAAAGATTGTCCCTGTGGTAATAAGTTTTCATACTTTATTCAGGAAGAAAAGAAACATCTAAAAAGTGATATGACTAAGAAGTGAGACAGTTAATTTCCTGGAAAGACAGACAGAGCTCTCACTTAAAATTGTCTTTTTTTTTTTTTTTTTTTTAATGAAGCCGAGGAAAGGTTACGAAATTCTGTTCCTTCCTAACTAAAAGTATTTGAAACTCATTACACCACACAGTCGTTTTTCCGGATTAAAGAATATTAAAGAATATTCTTCAAAGTACTTCAGACATTGAGAACTACACCCTTCCAAGACATTTCATTTTCCATTTCAGCAGAAGTTCCCTTTCTTTTAATCCTGATCACTTATTGGATGTAGAGAAACGGTTGTAAACATCGAACCATTAACCTTCAATGTATTTAGAACTTAACAACACAAAGAAAACTTTTTGTTAATGAAAATGCGATTATTACGAGGAGAGAGAGAGAGAGAGAGAGAGAGAGAGAGAGAGAGAGAGAGAGAGAGAGAGAGAGAGAGAGACTAGCACAAATAGAGATTCCTTCCAGACAACGTCATACACTTTACAAGACTAGGGAAACAATGGAGATTGTTTGAAGTTCCATGCTTTCATATATATACATATATATATATATATATATATATATATATATATATATATATATATATATATATATATATATATATATATATATATATATATATATACATATACTGTATATGTGTGTGTACGTATGTACACACACATACATATATATATATCTGTATATTTCTTTACTTCAGTTGCAGTTCTTCGTTGGAGGGTGATAGAGCTGTCGCCTGGCACGCTGTTGGCTCAGCGTTCGATTCTCCTATATATAAGAATTAGATAATTTATTTCTGGTGATAGAAATTCATTTCCCGTCATAATGTCGTTCGGATCCCATATTTCTGTTCACGTTGCTAGGTAACCAGTTGGTTCTTAGCCACGTCAAATGAATCTAATCCTTCGGGCCACAAAGCTGTTAATCAGCTTGGTCTGGATTAAACTAAGATATACTTAACTTTACGTCAATGTTACATCATTTAATAATTGACATTCCATTGTCCTATGAACCATATTTATCAATAAATCATGTTATGAGTCGTAATAATAATAATAATAATAATAATAATAATAATAATAATAATAATAATAATGAAATAGAAAGAAATGTGAATGTTGGGAAAGCATAACAATAATAATACAATTTATAATTTTAAAAGAAGTGAAAATTAAGTAATACATAATCACCTAAATATGATCATGAATTTAAAAAAATCAGAGATAACTGACTCTTTATAATTAAAATAATCCTATTCAGTGTTAAGAGAGAGAGAGAGAGAGAGAGAGAGAGAGAGAGAGAGAGAGAGAGAGAGAGAGAGAGAATTCAGGCTCATTCCACTTTCCCTGTTGCATTTTTGCAATCCCTTTTGTACACTGCAGTGCCTGTTGCTCAAAGCAAACACATTTGAAAACAAAGCTAGCAATAGTTTGCATTGTGCAACTTTCTTCACAAGCTGGAAAGGCCATTTCTCTAAAGGACGAGCCGACTTGAAGGGGAGTCTTAGTATAGATAACTTTCGCCATCACGTTATTGAGAGAATTGGGGTGGCATATACTATACACACACACACACACACACACACACATATATATATATATATATATATATATATATATATATATATATATATATATATATATATATATATATATATATATATATATATATATATATATATATATATATATATATATATATATATATATATGTATATATATATGTATGTATATATAATATATATATATATATATATATATATATATAATTCCTCGTCAGGTTCCTATTAAAACTATTCTGTACAGAAAAACACGGGGATATATTGCCTTCATTTCTTGTCCAGTTATTGTGGTACTTCTGAAGGCAGTCATAATTTTCATTAATATATAATTAAATAAATAATGAATTTTTGCTCAGTATGACTTAACAACTCCCATCTCATACCGTCCACACCAACACATCAACTAGCAAATTACTAACCAAAACACCCTTAAAACTTTTGCTTAAATGAACACTAACGTATCATTTTTACAATACCGGAAGCTGCAATGAATCTTTGCAAACAAATCTTTCCAAATCTGAAGTGGCTCATTTACCTTCGGTTTTATTCCTCGTCAGGGAACAGAATGCGGAATAAGAATGATCCTGTTTTGATTCTAAGAGGTTTGTGATGCTCTAGACTTCTGAACAAAATCGCATTACTTCATCATTTTTGAAGGTTTTATTCTCACTGCAGTGATTCTTTTCACGTTTAAAAATAATTCAGTTTGTTTCCCCTCTCCTGCCTTCCGCTGTGTTTGGAATCGACCGATTATGGTGACAGACGACACTCTTTCCTTTGACTTTCTCGTTTCAAATCATGAGAAAAGAAAATTTGTTCAATCATGAAAGTGTTCCGAAGCTTATTTATCTATCTATATATACATACAAACATACATACACATACACACATATATGCATGTGTGTATATATATATATGTGTATATGTATGTATATATATATATATATATATATATATATATATATATATATATATATATATATATATATGTATATATATATGTTCAGTTCACGAATATATACCCTCAGAGAACGGGTACATGAAAACAATGTGTGAAAATATATCATATATTAAATAAGTAATCGTGTAATGTAATAGGGCTGGAAATGTGTTTTTCTACATAGAGAGAGAGAGAGAGTGAGAGAGAGAGAGATGATGATGATGAATCATGAGAGAGAGAGAGATGATGATTCTGATGATGAATTCACTTGTATTGTTCACTAGATTTTCTTGCCAGAAAAATTAGTTGTCTATTTAGCGAAAGCTATCTTGTTACAGAAGGGTGCTTATATTCTTTAATAAGATTATAAAAATAAACAATTATAGTCTACTGTTAAATTAGAATATAAAAACATAGCACAGCCTGCTGTATAAATACTGTTAATAACTGATTACCCATTCTGCTGTTTTTTTTTTTTTTTTTTTAAAGTATGATAAAACTTGAAATATTTCTTTGTTCCTTGGTCCGTTGGTCTCTCCAGAGGGCAATTTACTCTAAATCTGACATATAAAGGGTAACGTTTGCCAGATAACGCCTCCCGTTAAATGGGATTCCTGTCCACAGGAAAATCCTTCCATTTCCTTTCGGCCGCATCTGGTATTTTTGTGTTCAGCAATTTTTT
Source organism: Macrobrachium rosenbergii (assembly GCF_040412425.1). Lineage (NCBI taxonomy): Eukaryota > Metazoa > Arthropoda > Malacostraca > Decapoda > Palaemonidae > Macrobrachium > Macrobrachium rosenbergii. The sequence goes on from NC_089795.1 coordinate 45,154,968, forward strand.
TTTTTTTTTAAGACGATAGACTTTTTGTTATTTATGCAAGACTTGCTGATTTTATTGTTGGTGTTGAATTCCAAAGTCATGTTCTTCATATTCTATCTCCATTCGGTGGAAAGATTCATTTCTTACAATGCAACAGTACTCGCTGGATGTGTGAGTTTATTTCATGGGATGCCAAACCATTTTCTATAAAGTAATAGTTAAAGGGAGAGTATTTAATTATTTTTCTTTCTTAATAAGTGATCTCTTCTTTCTTCATTTCCCGCTTACCTTCTATTACTTCTTACTAATTAACCACATATTCTTTGGAAGCTTGAATTTTAAGTAATGGCCTCTTTGGTGGGCTTGTTCTGTATGAATAGGTTAATCTTCTGAATATAATAATAATAATAATAATAATAATAATAATAATAATAATAATAATAATAAGTCCGAATGGTGAAAAAAGCATCGCACTGAAATAATCATTACTCCACGTATCTACATTCGAATTCATGCGCATATGATTGACTCGTATATCCGCGAAATAGCTTTTCATTTCCATTTTTTTTTTTTTGGCGTCAATAAAAGCTGGCGGTTGGAAGACAAATTTTTATGTATTTTCTAATTGCTTCGCTAAGACTTAATCTCGCAGCTTTTCAAACACCGAAGTTTTCCAAACTGTTTCTGCATAGTTTTATTGTATAGTTTTTATTGCATAGTTTCAATACACATTTCATCTCCGCTTTGCATACATCTTTCATGATGAAAACGCAATCGTCAATTTACATTTGGGGATATTTTGCAATATTTTTCGTCATTTTGATTTTTTTGTTTCTACCTGCGCTAAGGAGATTATGTTCTTGGTTCAATGTGTTTGCAATTTATTTATTTTTCAGAAGGTTTCTGAAAATTAGGTATATGTGGAGTTTTGAGAGAGAGAGAGAGAGAGAGAGAGAGAGAGAGAGAGAGAGAGAGAGAGAGAGAGAGAGAAAGCATGTCTCTACGCCGTGGTGGAGAAACATGGGGCTTAGAAACATCATCCCAAAACGATTGTGGATAACGGATGGTTAATCTCATTTAGAACCAATTTAATGTATATATATATATATATATATATATATATATATATATATATATATATATATATATATATATGTGTGTGTGTGTGTGTGTGTGTGTGTGTGTGTGTATATGTATGTATGTATGTATGTATGTATGTATATATATATATATATATATATATATATATATATATATATATATATATATATATATATACTCGTATATATATATATAAAGAGATTAAGAGATTTCAAATTACGTTAACTATCTGATTCTCACAATTATTTCTAATGTTACTAAGAGCATGCCTCATCCCACTCTACCATAGAGACGTTCTTCACTCTCTCTCTCTCTCTCTCTCTCTCTCTCTCTCTCTCTCTCTCTCGTAAAAGAAATCAACATATACCTTTTTTCATAATCCTTCTAGGAATCAACAAAAAGATCAGACAGATTTGAAAGGACATAATCTCTTTAGCGCAGGTAGAAAGAAGAAAATCAAATGATGAAAGTATTGCAAAAATATCCCCAACTGTTAAATTGACTGTCGAGTTCGCATCGAGAAAGATGGATGCAAAAAGGAGATAAAATGTGGATTGATGGAATAAAAACTATGTAATAAAAACTAAGTAGTAGCTTGGGAAAACTTTCCTATGTTTGAAAACTGTGAAGATTAAGTTTCCGAGCGAAGCATTTAGAAAGAAATAAAATTTGTTTTCCATCCGCCAGCTTTTATCGAGACGAAAAATAAGGGAAGAAAGTCATATCGTTGCTACATGCGTCAGATATATTCCCCGAATTCGAGGGAAGATGATTGAATAATCCACTATTTCAGTGCAATACGTCCTTCCCTTTTTACAGAATTATCGTCTTGTTAATTACTTTCTTTTACAATTCGTTAGTAAATGGTTTGGCATTTTATGATAAATTCGCACAATCAGCCAGTAAACCTGCATTGCAATTAATATATCTTTAAATGTTGCTTGTTTGAAAAAATTACTATATCGATGCTAAATGTTGAAGCCTATTACTTGTTACTTACCTATACTAGTATTTAATATTTGTCAACGACAGTAATGCTGACATTATAAGTTATTAATTTGTTATCAGTATAATCAAAATAAAAATTTTTCCACTAACCTAACACTTGACTATGCACATTTGTTTGAATCAATTCCAGTGAAATCACATTGTAAACATTATGCAAATGATTCTTTTTGTATTCACTAAATTCTGTCCTTATATTCTGGTAGTTTTACTCAATTATTTCATGTAGAAAAAGGCAGAATAACAAAGACATCAAAATTATTTCCAAAATCTCAGGGCAACCGTGCAAGGAAATAAAAAGGTACCAAGAAGAAAAGATAATACAATGGTTTGCAAAACACGAAGAAAAGATATACATCTTTCTTCTGCAAAGCTTTGCTCAACACACAAAAATACCTGATGCAGCTGAAAGGAAATGGATTTCCTGTGTGGACAGGAATCCCATTTATGGGACACGTTATCTGGGAAAATGTTTCCTTTATATGTCAGATTTAGAGCAAATTGCCCCGTGAGAGACCAGCAGGCCAAGGGACAATAAAATATTTACTTTTTACCATATTCCTTTGAGAGAAAATAGAATGGCTACCAGAAATAAACAGTATTTATAATTAGGATTATAACTCTTCATTTTTTTAATATTCCTGTTTAACAGTTGGCTGAATTGATTTATTATATAATTCTGTTTAACATAATATAAGCACCACATTAAGTAGCATGAAAGTTTTAGCTAAACAGACAACCACAGTTTCTCCTTCTAAGTTTCTAATTGGAAAATAAATGAGCAATATAAGTTAGTTTCAAGGTTTCTG